>NC_068345.1:24580029-24702143 GCF_014633365.1 Diospyros lotus
TTCCAAGGGGGCATGGGCTCTTCTTCTCCTTATTTGTGGTGATGCTTGCTGATGACTCAATGCTTTATTGGAAAGATCTTCAAATCCATTAAAGAGTGTTAGACACGATCTTGGTGACTGTGCTTGGGTTGCTCATATACACATCTGTATTTTATCGGGATGAGCATTAGCATATTGGGAACTTTTCTCGAATTGTTAGAGTGTATTGATTGACGTTCCATTTCTTGGTTGGTGACTTACTTGCGAGATGACATATAACGCCTCTTTGTTGTATTTTTTTTGCAAGACAACGAATGTTATGCCATTTGGTCACTAGGCAAAGCAGTGTAAGTCACTTGTGAGCAACATATATTGCACCTCCTCACTAATAAAGCTACTCATGGGACAATAGTTTTATACATTCCCGTTGCCAAGATACTTGTGGGATAACAATTTTATTTTTCCTCTATTATCGGTTATGTACAAGACAATGGGTTTGTTTCTCGTTGCTGGGATATAAGTAGGGTAACATGCTTTTTTTCCTCTTTCTTGCCAGGCTATAAGTAGGGTAACACAACATATTTTTTTTCTTTGTTGTCGGGGTGTTACCTGGACAATGAGTTTAGCTTTATCCTTTTGCTGGGTATGTGCAGGGCAACAAGCTTGTTTGTCTCCTCATTGTTAGGCCATAAGCAGGGTAATGAACTTTTTGTTTTTACCTCATTGTCGAGTTGTTAGTAGGATAAATGACTTGTGTTTTTCCTCGTTGTCAGCTATGCGCGATGCAACGGACTTTGTTCTCTCCCTATTGCCGAACTATAAACAAGGCAACATGCCTTTGGTTTTTACCTCGTTGTTGGACTATTAGTGAGGAACAAGCTTGTGTTTTCCTCCTTGTCGAGCTACTTGCAGGACAATGGCCTTGTTTTCCCTCATTGCTAGGCCATTAGGAGGACAACGACCCTTTTGTTTTTTACCTCATTATCGGGCTACTAACGGACAAATGGGCCTTTTGCAAGAAAATAACTTTTGATTGATCTTTCCTTTCATCTTGAGAAATGAAATGAACAAATTACATTGGACATATAATGATAATGTAGTGCACAAGAAAATACAAGTATTTTTTTATATGGTTTAGCCAAGTGTGCCTATTAGTGTTGTGTGCCCTAATGCTAAATTTGTATAACATCTAACGGGCTTGTATCTAAACACATTTATTGTGTAACGCCCCATACTTTTAATATGTTAAGAAGCTAAATACAACTATTACATGCTATGTACATCACTCGGGTGTTATGAGAAATCCTTGTTAGCGAAAGTAAGGATCGAACCAGAAATGCTAAAATAGCTAGGATTTCCATGATGTTACCTTAAATAAAATCCATAGAACAAACACACACACACATCTTCATAGTAGTTATCCTGTCTCTTACAAATTCCAAACATACGTCTCACACCCTTATAGAGTTATAGAAGCTTCATACATACACCCATACATCTTGTAATTTAAGTATCGTAGCCGCTATTAACAATACAGTAGTCATACTACAAAATCATATACAACATTTCAAGAAGGCTTAAACTGAACGTCCTCCACCTCTTTGCCACATGCTCAAGCTTGCACCTATAGTACCTGGTATGTCTGTTATACCTGGGATGTTGAATATCCCAGGGGTATGAAACACCCAAATTAGACAATAACATCTAAGTGAAATGGTTCATGAAAGAATAATATATTGTGCAAATGCAATATGTAGTATGAAACCTCCCTTGTGGTAGTCATCATGGCAACACGTTGGCTCACTGTAAGAGCACGAGATCACCCATGATGTCCCAACAACTAGCCACAATCACCAAAATGACATGATGTATGACAAAGTAGAAAGAATATGCATAAACCAAGGAAAATATGATATGCAAGTCAACACCCATGCACAAGTGAAGCAACAAATGCTCAAGGTGTCACAAAACATGCAAGAACCACTCACTTTTATAGTTTACCTTTCGGGTGTACTGTTCACGCTTGTCGGGTTAGGTTTTCTGCAGAAAACACGTATGTTTGTAAACCAAGCTTCCAAAATTTTTACATAGGGTTGTAGATAATTAAACAAGAGGAAATACTATAAAATTGGAGGGAAAAAGGCCATTCACGTGCCGCCTGAAATGATGCTACACGCAGCAAAGTGGCGGCACATGTACTGCACGCGCGACAAATAACTTTGACACCTTTTCATTTTTCATCATTTTCTCCCTCATTTTAACTTTGATTTAACCTCTGTTTTTCCTGTAAACCCTCTTTCTCCCCTCTACAAGATTATAATAAAAAAAAAAGGGACTTACCTTGCTTTTTTTTTTTTTGCTATTTTGGAATGAACTTCTGTGTAGGTCTGAAAACTTTGACGAGGCTGTTTCTCCCTCAATTTTAGCTAAACATCCCTCTCTTTTTTCAGAATATCTCTCTCACAATATCTTCACTTTTCTCTCATTTTGAATGCTCAAATCCTTCCGCCCCAAGGCTTTTATTTATAGACCTTCCAAGCGAATAATATTACGTCATGTGTCGCATCATCATGAGGCCTCATCATTACCTTCCAAATGGCCAATGGTTTCTTGACACATGCCCCGCCACCTATGCATCTTGATTTGAGTGCCTCATTTCTATCTAACCACCAATTTGTCCAATTCGTTACTTTAACCACCTAGTTACTAGTTTTTAAAATTATACCTTGGCCCGAGCTTTTTGGGTAATTGCACTTAGACCCCTTACTATTTGGTCCCTGGGCCATCTTTAAATTTCATGTATGCCCCTGGAGAATGGATTTATTACGTTAATACCCCAAGATTTTAGTAAATTATACTTGTGCCATAAGTTTTCTTAAAATGCACTTTTACTCGGCTTAATAATTATGATTTTGCCACTAGCTCTGAAGTTGTACTTTTATCTCATAACTTTCATAATCCTTTGAAATTTCCTATTTTCACAAATATTTGAACTTAAAAATCTTGGGTATTACATATTGTGTCTTTGTATATATTAATAAAACGCAGGGTTTTCTTTATTCATAAGCTCTCTAGTTTAATATATGAATGAGTCCCTAGATATTCTATTTAAGGATCTTATTCTCAAGGTGTTGAGACTATGTGATAGGATTCTCTACTAGCAGGATGTTTTAAACTATTCCTAGTCCTTAGATTCCTTGAATGAGGACTCTGATTAGTCAAGTATGACTAGCACAGGTTACTACCTCGTTCAGTATGAGTTACTGATGGGAAGGTGGTGTTGTCACATGCCATATGACATGCGAATGTCGCTAGCAGACCTGTGGGTGATTGTTGGGCAACAACTAGCTGAATGTGACGCCAATGATTAAACACATGGCATGGTGGATAATGGTTAGGTCGTCAGGTTGCGATAATGTGTTGATCATTAAACTTGAACTAACACAGTTGTTTCATGTATTGGTGTTTGAAATTTGCTAATGAGTCGAACCATCTAATTGGGAGGTGGAAACATTAATCTATGTGGTTCTGTATTGTTGGTGTATGGAGACAGATGTTGGGATAGGATCTGTCACCCTCGTCGGCATTTGATGGGCTGAACGTCCTATGTGATCTACTGTTAGTGTGACAGGACAATCCCTATCTAAGGCGGATTGATTATCAGGAAAGGAGTTTCCTGATGTGTCATCTAGTCACATTGATGAGATTAGGCACATACCCAAATGAGTTTGTGAGTTTATCGCTCCATGGTTCTTGCTTAGTCGGGACGTTAGGTGATGGAAGGTTTATAGCACACAATAATCGTCAGCCATAATAGGTTCACTTGAAGTGAGACTTCACTGCTACCTATATTATATTGAGTCACTGCTAAGTGCTCCTCAGAAACCCTTAGATGGTCATCGGGATATGGAGAGATTCTGGTGATGGGTCAAGGTGTTGGCCGATACTGAAATGAGTTTTGGTGTTATCTAATTGCTTATGAGTAGTGAACCTAGAAAGTCACACACCCTATAGTGTCACATTTGGTATAAACATTGTGTGCCTAGAGTATCACATGCATTAACTGGTCAAAAGTTGACATGCTGGCCAGGAGAGCTGACTTTCCCACTAAAAGAGTCAACTTTCAGGGGCAGTGAGAGTCGACTCTTCCAGACGAGAAAGTCGACTCTCGGTCCCAACTGCCATCCAAATTGGAATGCCACATGGCTTGAAATTGGGCAAGCATTGGGGAGGCGGTAGAATTGATTTGGGCAGAGGTGAAATTGCAAAATTAACTGCTTCTCATCGTTTTCTTTTTCTATTCCCTTTATAATTTCTACCACCACTAGAAACCAATATACATAAGAGTTACGAAAAATTAAGATGAGGGTACGGATGATATGCGGAACCTCCGTGTGTAGCACAGGAAGAGGTGATTGAAACTGTACCAGACAACGTACTAGCTATGGACGGATTAGGACCACCACAACTCGAAATGGATACAGTCTCAGTACATAAATCAGTTATGTATTCCATCCCTACATCAGACTGCAGGTATACGTTTATTAATATTCATGTGATGAATATGCGTGTTGCTTAAATACCCAAGTTGCATATGGTTTGTGTGATTAATTTTGCTGTGTGTATCTAATACATGTAAAATTTTTAATTTTACCCATATTGCCATACGGGATTTCCTTCAGTGTCTACGCCCATAATCCCTCATTGGGCTCATGTTATTAACAATTATCATGCATACAATTCATATGAAGGGAACAATACAACTTGGGATTTATGGGCAATTAGTCTTGCATAGCTTGCTTGGCAATGGATAAAGTCTCTTCACTCTTCTTTCCTTTTGTGGATGACATATAACAAGTGTGTGACTTTTGTTGATCCCTTCGAACTTGTCCCACACCCTGAGGGGTAGAAAACTTCATCAATAGATAATAAGAGGAGACTACAACCCTGATGTCGTCTAGTAAGGGGCAACTCAAAATCATATTGTATGCAATCAATGTGGCTTTAACAACTATAAAGTTGTCTTGTCGTGTTATGCTCTAAGGATCGGAGCCCAGTTTGATTTGCAACTGAATTGAACCAACCACTGGGACAAGGGATCTTGTTTGTAGTCCCTTTCTCCCTCCTGTTGTCTTTGATTTTGTCTCTCATGTCCCTTAAGTGGCTCTCTATCGTTTCTTTCTTATACTTGCACATATCTTTGTAAGTGCAATTCCCGAACAAGCATTTTAATCTGATTTTTTAATTCCCAACATTGATCAGTGGAATGGCCATGAGTTCTATGGTATCTGGAATATTCATCTTGATTTTTTCCTATAGGCCGATTCATCCATTTTAGAAGTCTGATGAGGCCCAACCCTTCTATGACTGCTAAGATGGCAGACCGAGGATGGGTGAGCCAGGCATAATGGTTAAATTGTGGCCTGATTGCATCCAGTCTTTGGGCCTTTCCTATTCCCGATTAGGGTCTTCTTTAACATCTTGTTCCTTTCTTTTTTGCTCTCTATCTTCATTTATTCCCATAGTTTGCATTACTTCTATATGGAGTATCTATTTACTTTCCTTGACGAACAAATTTGCCAAGGATTTTGAAGGATCCAAAGATAGCGATTATTATAGGGAAGTTAACCGCATCCCCTGTAACATAGCGGATACTGCCATTTTGGCTAGTAAGTCATGAATATTGAGGGTGGCATTATAGAACCTATCCTTGTACTGGATAAGGGTTTCTTTGGCTCCATGTCAAATATTGAGGAGATACATTGCGTTTTTCTTTTTTTGACCATTAATAACGAACTCTTTGGTGAATCCATCCCTTAGTTACCTAAACGAAGAGATAGATGCTTCATGTAAGCTATTGAACCAAGTTTGGTCATGTCCCATCAGAGTTAGTGAGAATGCTCGACACATAATTTCATCATCCCAACCATAAAATGCCATTAGGGACTTGTAATTCTGATTGTGATCATCAGGATCATCTTTATTGGCATAGGGAGTCATTTGTGACATCTTGAATTATTTCGGTAGTGGCTTTCCCAATGTGTTCGCAGTGAACATGGACCTTCTTCTTGGCTATTCTTTCACGACTAGGACTAATTTCTTCTGTTCAAGTATATCTTTGATAGGGCTTAATTGTATCTATATTTTTATCTTAACCTTTTTCTATTTTTCCTACATAAATGTGTGTTTATATGGATTTTACATTATTTTAATCTATTTCACATCAAATGATAGTTCAAAATATGAGTATGCAAATGCATTCCAAGCAATTATTTAAGGGAATAACTGGGTGTCTTAATCACAAAATGTCGACATTCGCGTCAAAAGCCAAGTAATGCTTAGGAAAGATTGATTCAAAAAAAAAAAAAAATCATCCCTATTACTCCTTATGTTTGTAGTAGTGGAGAGAAGTAATTGCAAATAAGCTATTACATGATTTAATTGTATTAGTTGCAAGGTTTCATGAATTAATTTTGAAGTATGCATAGCCTCAAAAGTGATGATTTTGTATGACTAATTCTTTCAATTAATGTTTTTGAATTTAGAGTTGATATGATAATATGGAGGGTAATCAATTTCGAGATTAATTATGCATTGATATGTTATTGGATTCTTGATTTTGGCCTAGCGTGAAAATGAAATGTTTATTTTTTCATTCTTTCTTTGCTTTGCTTGAAGACAAGCAAAAGGTTAAGTGTGGGGGTATTTGATAGGGCTTAATTGTATATATATTTTTATCTAATTTTTATCTTAACCTTATGCTATTTTCGCTACATAAATGTGTGTTTATACGGATTTTACATTATTTTAATCTCATTTTGTAGGAACTTAGTAAAGGATATTATTTTGAAGATTTGGACATAAAAGGAAAGAAAAAAAGAAGATATTATAAAGTAATTAGTAAAGTTAATATTATATTAAATTAATATTACAATATAATTAAAAAATATTTATTTATTTATTAATAATTAAATATATATTATATATTAAATTATAATATTTATATATTTCTATTATATACTATACTAAATAAATGGCGTGAATGTTGAGAATAGGACACGCCATGTGCATATTTATATATATGCATGAAATTGGAGGACTCAAGCTAGGCTAAGTCCATGCCCATATATATATATAATGGAGATGGGAGGTGCCCAATGAAGAAGGCTTCTGGGTGACGCACAGGAGGAGAGATTTGGAGGCTTCTCCGCGATGCATAGATTGGAATTGAAGGCAATAAGAGACCACGCACAGTGAAGAATTGCAAGGTGGACGCACGAGCACGCTTCACGCCCAGCAACAGCCGCACCCAGTTCTAGTTTCAAATCTGGGCAGGGAATTTCTTTCTTCTCCTTTCAATTTTTTGTTATTATTTTTATTTTAATAATGTCTAGCTAATTTATTTTAGCTAGGGTTTGGATGGATTTTAATTTTGAGATTATGTGATTATTTGTTTAGTTCGATTCAAAACCCGATTATTATTTGCGTGAGGAATTTATATTGTTGTGTTTAATGCTTTAAAAGATTGGCCACCTTTTAATGATTTAATGATTTATGCATGATTGACTAAAGGATTGTTATAAATTATATCCATAAGCAACATTAATCACATGTTTGACTATGAGATCGAAATATGATTATCTCATGTGTGGGAATCGATGAAGCTTAGTAAGTTAAATCCCCTTCCGAGATTTGAGGTTTCCAAATAACTTAGTGCTTATTTATTTTGTTGATATCTGCTCAGAAATCTGACATTGAAATTGAATTAATAAATGATTAATATGACTTGAGAAAGCTTATTAATTAATTGAGAAAATCCACCATCACATGCAAATAATTATAAAATACTGTAAGGGTATTTTTGGTTTTGAATCGGATTGAATAGATAATAACATAATCTAAATTAAATGAAATCTAAACCCTAGTGCATTTATTAATTAATTTTTCTCATAAAGAATTTAGTCTTTTCATTTATTTTTCTTTTTATTCATCTGATTAATTAATTAGTTCAACTTAGGCTAAATTAAAATTGTTTTGGTATTGTGATCTAGTCTTCGTGAGATCAACACTCTTTTCATCACTATATGCATATTTGACTAGGGTACACTTGCCTGAATTAATTATGCATAAATCACTCTTTTCATCACTATATGCATATTTGACTAGTTTATTGCATATCAAAATTACATAATTTAGCCTTAGATTGAACATCTTTTGTTTTCTTTTAGGATTTGCAATTTAATTTAATTTTATTTTTTATTATTTTTTTAACTTTTAGAAATTTTATTTTTAATTTTTAATTTTAGTTTTTTTTTTTCTTTGTAGGTTTCATGGTGCATGACATGCACTAGTGGTGGAGAATTGATACCCCTTAATCAAGAAATTGAAAAAACTTTAAAAAAGCAAAAGAAGGACAAAAAGAACAAGATAGAGCAAGAACAAGCAACCCAAACTAATCCAAGGACATTGAGCTCATATGCTACACCTACTCTAGATGGCACTACATCAACCATTAGGGGACCCAATGTGCAAGCTAACAACTTTGAGATCAAGCCTGCAATTATTAAGATGATCCAAATGAGTGTACAATTTTCTGGCCCTAATGATGATTCTAACTCTCATATTGCTAATTGTCTTGAAATATGTGATACCTTTAAGCATAATGGAGTTAGTGATGATGTAGTTCGACTTAGGTTGTTTCCCTTTTGCCTAAAAGATAAAGCAAAAGAATGGTTTAATTCTCTTCCTACAGGTTCTATTACTACATGGAATGATTTGGCCCAAAACTTTTTATCTAAATATTTTCCACTTGCTAAAACAGCTAAATTAAGGAATGACATAACAACTTTTTCACAATTTGATAATGAATCCTTATATGAGTCGTGGGAGATATTTAAGGAAATGCTTAGGAAATGTCCTCACCATGGTCTACCTATTTGGATGCAAGTGCAAACTTTTTATAGTGGCATTAATCAATCTTCTCATTCGATGTTAGATGCAACTGCAGGTGGTATCTTTATGAGGAAAACTCCTGAAAAAGCATATGAACTTTTGGAGGAGATGGTAGCCAACAGTTATCAATGAGATATGAGAGAGCAAATAAAAAGGGAGTTGGAATTTATAATGTTGATTCTATTACTGCCTTATTTGTTTAAATTGCTGAATTAAATAAGAATTTGGGTAGTTTGGGAGTTTTAGCTATGAATGCTTCTTCTTCTCATTTTCTTTCTTGTGAGCTTTGTGGGCGAGGGGGATATGCTAGTGTAGATTGTCAAGTAGGAAATTCTTTTTCTTCTGGTTCTTCTGAACAAGCTAATTTTATTTCTTATGGTGGCAACAGGTCAAATTTTAATCCCTACTCCAACACTTACAATCCAGGATGGAGGAGCCATCCTAATTTTTCTTGGAGTAATAATCAACAAAGAGTGCCCCTGGCTTTCAACAACAACAAATTCCATAAGAGAAGAAGCCGAATTCAGAAGATATGATGGCAAATTTTATCAATAGTACAAAGGCAAGAATGCAAAGCTTGGAAACTCAAATTGGATAACTTGCCCAAGCAATTTCAGAAAGACCACAAAGAGGATTACCTAGCAATACTGAGAAGAATCCAATGGAGCATGTAAAAGCCATCACTTTACGAAGTGGAAAAGAATTGGAAAGTAAAGAAAAAGATGAAGAGCATACAAAAGAGGAAGAAAACCAAGAGCTTAAAGCCAAAAAAGATAACCGTGAGTTATCAACGGAGAAAAAAAGAAGTTTTTCTTCTCTGAATTTAAAATCTTACAAACCACCTCTTCCTTTTCCTAAAAGATTTTTGAAGGCTAACTTACAATTTGCTAAATTTTTAGAGATATTTAAAAAGTTGCATATTAACATCCCTTTTCTTGATGTTATTTCTAAGATGCTAAGTTATGCCAAATTTTTGAAAGAAATAATTGCAAACAAAAGAAATTGGAGGAATTTGAGATGCTGAAACTTAATGAAGAATGTTCAGCAATGCTACAGAACAAATTGCCTCCAAAACTCAAAGATCCATGGAGCTTTTCTATTCCTTGCACTATTAGTGAAATTAAGTTTGATAAAGTTTTATGTGATCTTGGTGCAAGTATTAATTTGATGCCCTTTTTTGTTTTCACGAAACTTGGATTAAAAGAACCAACACCCACCATTATTTCTCTTCAATTGCCTGATAGAAGTATCAAATATCTAAGGAGAGTAGTGAAAGATGTGTCGGTAAAAGTAGATAAATTTATTTTTCCTGTTGATTTCATTGTTCTGGGCATGGAAGATGATTATGATATGCCCTAATTTTAGGGAGACCTTTTCTTGCCACAGGGAGGGCTTTGATTGATGTTTAGCAAGGAACACTTAGCCTTAGAATTTATGATGAGACAGTTATTTTCAATGTGTTTAAGGCTACAAAATATTCTAATGACAATGAAAAAGAAGTCTTTAGGATAGATGGCATTGATGATTTGGTAGAGAGATTAGATGAGCCTATAGAAAATTGCATTGCTAACTCTTTTGATAAGCAGGAACAACTTTTAAATGCCAAGAACAAGGTCGTGGCCATGGGCTATTTGAAAAAAAAAAACAAATATTATCCATCTAAAAGAGATAAGTTGTTGCCTTTGGATGTTTCTTCTTCTTCTTCTTCAAAAGCCAAGCCACCAGGTCATTGAAAGAAAAAATTGATAAGGGTGTTAAGGGAGTAAAAAAAGTGGATTGGATTGAGAGTTGCTAGTATTTGAAGGAATAAGTTCATCAATTGGCGTAAACAGAGTTTTATTGGAAAAAAGATTCAAGCCTCCGTGAAGATGAAAACCTAGTCAAATGGGTTGCCTCCCATCAATTTCGAGATTAATTATGCATTGATATGTTATTGGATTCTTGATTTTGGCCTAGTGTGAAAATGAAATGTTTATTTTTTCATTTTTTCTTTGCTTTGCTTGAGGACAAGCAAAAGGTTAAGTGTGGAGTTATTTGATAGAGCTTAATTGTATATATATTTTTAACTAATTTTTATCTTAAGCTTATGCTATTTTTCCTACATAAATGTATGTTTATATGGATTTTACATTATTTTAATTTTTTTTGTAGGAACCTAGGAAATGATATTATTTCAAAGATTTGGGCGTAAAAGAAAAGAAAAAAAGAAGATATTATAAAGTAATTAGTAAAGTTAATATTATATTAAATTAATATTATAATATAATTAAAAAAATATTTATTTATTTATTAATAATTAAATAAAATATATATTATATTATATATTAAATTATAATATTTATATATATCTATTATATACTATACTAAATAAATGGCGTGAATGTGGAGAATATGACACGCCATGTGTATATTTATATATATATATATGTATATATATTATTAAATAAGTTCATGGCAGTGGCAGTGGCATGAAATTGGACGACTCAAGCTAGGCTAAGTCCATGCCCATATATATATATATATATATATTATTAAATAAGTTCATGGCAGTGGCAGTGGCATGAAATTGGACGACTCAAGCTAGGCTAAGTGGCAGTGGCATGAAATTGGACGACTCAAGCTAGGCTAAGTCCATGCCCATATATATATATATATATATGTATTATAAGATAAAAGGAGGGGAATGGAGATGGGAGGCGCCCAGTGAAGAAGGCTTCTAGGCAGCGCACAAGAGGACAGATTTGGAGGCTTCTCCGCGATGCATAGATTGGAATTGAAGGCAATAAGAGATCGGCAATAAGAGACCGCGTACAGTGAAGAATTGCAAGGCGGATGCACCAGCATGCTTCACGCCCAGCAACAGCCGCACCCAGATCTAGGTAGGGAATTTATTTCTTCTCCCTTCAATTTTTTGTTATTATTTTTATTTTAATAATGTCTAACTAATTTATTTTAGCTAGGGTATGGATGGATTTTAATTTTAAGAATATGTGATTATTTGTTTAGTTCGATTCAAAACCCGAATATTATTTGCGTAAGGAATTTATATTATTGCGTTTAATGCTTTAAAAGATTTGCCACCTTTTAATAATTTAATGATTTATGCGTGACTAACTAAATGATTGTTATAAATTAGATTCATAGACAATATAAATCACATGTTTGACTATGAGATCGAAATATGATTAGCTCATGTGTGGAAATTGAGGAACCTTAGTGAATCAAATCCCCTTCCGAGATTAGAGGTTTCCAAAGAACTTAATGCTTATTTATTTTGTTGATATCTGCTCAGAAATCTGACAGTAAAATTGAATTAATAAAAGATTAATATGACTTGAGAAGGCTTATTAATTAATTGAGGAAAATCCACCATCACATGAAAATAATTATAAAATATTGTAAGGGTATTTTTGGTTTTGAATCGAATTGAATAGATAATTACATAATCTAGATTAAATAAAATTTAAAACCCTAGAGCATTTATTAATTAATTTTTCTCATAAAGAATTCAGTCTTTTCATTTATTTTTCTTTTTATTCATCTGATTAATTAATTAGTTCAACTTAGGCTAAATTAAAATTGTTTTGGTATTGTGATCTAGTTCTCGTGGGATCGACACTATTTTCATCACTATATGCATATTTGACTAGGGTACACTTGTCCGAATTAATTATGCATAAATCACACATCAATCTTCAACCACCATTTTCATATCATCTCGCATACCCATTGTAGTGTGATCATCTGCCCCACTGTTTCTTGGTGTCAAACCCCTAGTGGGGTTTTGCCTTCTTCTTGTAGGTGTACTTATCACAGTTTCCTAATGTCTTCCCCTTTATGGGCTTCGCCTATCTCCTTGATAATTTTGCTCTTGCTTTCAATTTTGCCATGGAGAGGCGTTAGTTTCTCGTGGCTGGAGTTTTGACTAATTTCCTTGGCAAGGAGAGGATCAAGAGTAAGTGTCAAGTGTGACTTCCTGATATGAACTGATTTCTTCATCCCCTAGTTGGGTTTTCCTTGGTAGGGCAACCTCTAGTATAAATCTCCTAAGTGTGATGGGTAATGTCGCTGAGGACTGTGTTTTGAAGTATCCCTACCATGTCTCGTAGTGCTTGCATTCCCTCAATATGTTGTTGTCGTAATGCTTCATATTTTTCCCAAGAGATTGTGAGAGGGACTTGTTGTACAGTACCAGGGATCATAACATCCATATTGATTAACCTTTAACAAATGTTGGAAGCCTGGTGGAGGTGGTTGAGTCCCCATCTATTATTGAGGGTCTCTTAGAGTTGGGTGAGTCCATATTGGTTGTTGGGGATCTAGGGGAGTTTGTTGAGTGCTCCATTGTTACTAAGAATCTAGTGGAGGTAAGTGCGCTCCCATTGGGTGCTGAAGGTCTCGTGGAGGTGGGTAAGTCTTCACACCTTGGGAGAGAGTTTGTCGATTGCTTCTGGTGTTTTCCATCAATAGCGATCTTTGTTTTGACTTTTCATTTTGGTCCCATAGAGGACACTAATTGTTATTGCCAAGATAAAATAATAAATTTGTAGTGTGGGAAAACGTGATCTCGAGGTGTGATCCGGGTGCCAATGATCAGGAAACCTGGGGGTCTTGTTACAACGATTAGGTGCCCTGATGAATGGGTGACCTTTGTTGATCGAGTGACTGTTGATAAACAAGAGACCCCTGAAATGACCAAGAGGTCTCGAAATGACTGAGAGGCCTATTAAAACGAATAACCAGTTAGGGGTGCAGGTGGATGTCCCCGCACAAACACTCTAATTCTTAAGTTAGTCTTCGGGTGCTCAAGCATAAGAACTAGAGTCAGAGTGGCAAAGTGAGCGTACCTAAGAGAGAAAAAGGTCCTCTTATTTATAGAGGAGGGAAATGGGGACACGTGGCAGCCATCCCACGTTTTTAAGATAGAATATTCCTAGCATATTCTTGACATATTCCCAATATATTTTATGAAATCTTGGCATATTCTATAGAATTTTGGAATATTCTTGTAGGTCCCCAAGAAGGTCTTCGAAAGAGACTTAGGTTCAATTTGCAAAATGGCTCGGGAGGGTCTTTTAGCTACAAGAAAGGCTATCGAGGGTGATGGATGGGACGGTCGAACAAAGACGAGCAAGTAGGCATGTTCCACTCAGTCATGGTCAAGTGTAAGGTTTTCTTTTGGTTTTTCTTTCCTTGTTTGATGATATATATTTTTTCTTGGTTGATGGTGTCTTTTCTCTTTGTTCAATTCATTTCATCTTTGCTCGTTGTTCCTCACTTAATGAGCCCTTTCTTGTTGCGTAATCTTCTTGATCGAGTGGCCTTTCGATCATTGCCTTGTCTTTCATTTGCTTCATCTTTGTTGCCTTTACTTTTTTCTTGATTTCTTAGTTGCTCTTCAATAGTGGATATTTTAGCCTTAGCCCACTTGGTTATTTCCATGTTCCCCATTTGCCTTGCTCAATTATTCATTTTCTCAACAAGTTTTGCTTCATGCTTCATCAATGGATCGATGGGAAGTCTTCAATCAGGTTATATTTGTTGTTTGCATGGCATATCAACACTTACTCGGGCGGATTAAATTGAAATCAATTAAACATAATCTCTTCTTGATTACAAAAATGAGTACTCGATTACAATTGTAAATCCAAAAACTTGACATTTCTCTTGCATTAATTACTCAATTACAAAATAAGTTTACTCGAGTATAAATAGACATTTACTCAATTATAAACTTGAGTACTCGATTGTTTTTGCTACATTAGAGACATGTCATAAATACTTGATTACAAAAGCATATTTAGTCGAGTAGAATTTCATATTTACTCGAATACATTATAACTTGCAATCGATTATATGAAATACAGAATTGGTTTACTCGATTACCAAAGGATTTATACTCGATTAAAATGATGAGATTAGAGACTTGATTACCTAGATCAATAGTTTACTCGAGTAACATGGAATTTATACTCGATTAAAACTTTGATACACTCGATTGGATCACTCTATCAACTTTCATTTTTAATATATTGGCTTGAATATCATCAAAAACAATTTTTTATCAACATCAAAATAAATAACATAAACCTTAAGCTCTAATATATAAAACACAAGTGTTGTTTTGTGAAAGTTGGTTAAAACTAACTTTCTAATCACATTCACTTGATTGCATAGAAACATTTTGAAGATAAATAAGATGTTTTTAAAATACATGGCTTTGATAAGAAGTTGAGAACAATATATCTTACTCAACTAAAAGTTTCCATTTTCTAGATTCAAATAAGAATCAATATACTAGGCTCATACATCAAATCATAGCATGCAGCATAAATATGTAACAAACACAACAACATGATTTTTCATTCACATTTACTGTAATACCCCATGTTTGTATGAGGTTGCCACGTAATTTCGATAAGTTTAGAATACCGAAAAATTGGCTTGATAGCAGTTATAAGTACCGAATCGACTGTAGGGAATACCTCGGAGCGAAATTGTCTAAAGAAAATTATATGGTTTAGATAAGCGTTTTGAGATAGGATTTATAGTATCGAAAGAAATCGAATCGGGAACAGTTTTCGGTACAGCTAAAATACAACTACCATTTAGGCTATAAAATCGAATCGTTGTAAGAGGCTCCCGAAAAATCAACGGAACCCTAGGGGGGCTCCAGTTTTGCATAATGAACAACCCTTTGGTGGTTTCGAGATGAAACAAAGGTCCAAGAGGGCGCAAAGGCAAAATCGTCTATATCGAATAAAATTTAAGTTATTAATTATCGATTTTTGGTATTATAACGCAAATTAATTCGATGTTTAAAGGCATATTTGTAATTTAAGAAAATTCCCAAGTAATATTGAGATGAATTATGGGTTTAAAAGTGTAATTTTCTATTATGATAATGTAATATATAATTATATATATAGAGAGAGAGAGAGGCATAAGCGCGTGGGAGTTGAAGCTTCTGTGAAGCTTTAAATGGCATGGCAGGATTTGGAGCAGCAAGCAATCGCCAGCGAGATTTGAGGAAATGGTAGTAGGATTTGAGCAGCGGGATTTAAGGAAGATATGGCAGGTTTGGGGCGCTGGCTTTGCCTATAAATAGATGGAAAATGGGGGCAAATGAAGCAAGGGAGAGAGGAGTAGAATTCGACCATAGTAGCTTCAAGCTATTGTGGCAGTGGCCGATCGAGAGAGAGAGAGAGAGGGAGAGATCGTGAGAGAGCCAGAAGCGACCAGCTCGCAGCAGCCATGGCCGCGAGCTTCCAGCAAGCTCGAGCGGCCATGGTCGACGGGCAACGAGCAGGGCAGCAGCGAGGAAGGCAGTTGCGGAGGCTAGCGGCGGTGTGGCAGCGAGAGGAGAGCTTGATGGAGGCTCGGGAAGCAGCCTGAGGAAGCGGTCGCGGCCATGGCAGCCATGGCCGCAACTAGTTGCAGCAAGGCTGCAACCAGTCGCGGCCATCAGCGGCCGCGAACGGCTGCCAGCGGCCGAGGAAGACAGCGAAGGCCGACGACGGCGATTGCGGTGGCCGGCAGGCGCATGAAGGAAGGACGGTGGAGCTGGCCATGCGCGCGCATGGCGGAAGAAGAAGAAACAGAGGAGGGAGGAAGAAGAAAGAGAGAATGAGAAGAAGAGAAAAAGAAAAGAAAAGAAAGAAAAAGGAAGAAAAGAAAAGAAAAGAAGGAAAATAGAAAAAACAAATTGAGAAAAATTTCTGAAAAAATTCTAGAAAATAAGAAATTATATTTCGGTAATATTTTGGAGATTTTGGCGAGAAAAACAATTCGGGCACGTATTTCGAGAATATGACACGCATATCAAGGAAGCTGAAGAAGCTAAGTTAAGGTAAGTAAAATTTCTTAGAAAATTTCAGAAATTTAGGAATATTATTTTATGAATTTTCGTAGTGAAATATTTGAGAAAATATTTTAGAAATATTTAATCTGGATTTATTGAGGAAAAATAGGAAGAAATAGAGAAAAAATGATAGAAAATGCCAGAAATTATGGAAAAATAGGTTTTCATGTTTATTTAAATAATTATGGTGAGTAGGATGCTTTGAGGTTTAAGTTGAAGAGACTTGTGCAAATTTTGAGATTAGCACGCAAATCGAGGCAAGACACGAATATCAAGGTAGCCCAATAAGCTTGAGAAGGTAAGTGGTACTTCCCAATTAAAGTTAATTTTATGAAAAATGCTTTCATCATATTGACATACTCTGATATGTACCCATCACGTAGACTGCATACATGACAGGACTATGAAATACATAAATACACATTGATATCATTGATCACTCGCATTTAAGGCCATAGGGAGTACGAACTGGCACCGCTGCTTTACCAAAGGTGCACCCATACACCCCGGCTTCGAAAGACATGGCCCTTAAAATGATAGGTAGCATGAGGGGTGCAGTTGACACCGACGAGGAAAGACATTGCATACACACATGACATAACATTATGTACCCTTACTTAGATGATTCATCATCTAACTTGGGTTCGCCCCTAGAATATTCAAACATTTCAGATGGAGATTGTAGCAGATACGAGGATAAATTAGGCATGAAATGACACTTATCAGAGTGCATGAAGAATGAAATGTATGTTTCGTAGCCCCTGTATTTAAGTTCTGCTACTTTAGATTTTGAACGTTTTGAGGAATGTTAAAGATATAAGAATTATTTATGATCAATGTTAAGATATCAGGTTTTGATCTTTGCTTCCATATTTGATATGTATAATGATTCTCTTTCGAGATAAATAAATGAGAATTCTAGGACGGATTCGAGGAATGATGTGGTTTAGCATTAGTGTTGGAAAGAAAAAATTTATTGTCCCAGAATTGTCCCAAGTTATAACGCGCCCAGGAAAGCGGGGCATTACATTTACCTTATGAAGCATACTCACATGAAACACTCATAAGTTACAGCTCCTTAAGAAACATGAAGATTTAACATATCTTAAAGGAGGATAAAATATTTTTCACATATGTAAAACATATTAACAGATAAATATATCAAGATTCCTTGAATTTATTTTCAAAGCATCCTCAACATAAAACATGCCTTACATTAAAGTTTTGCATAAAATAACCATCATCAAAACATTCAAAAACAAAGTCAACAATATCAATTGAGAAGTGATTAAGATTGAAATAGTTTTAAAAGTTCAATGTCGTAATTGTTAAGAATAATTATAGATACATGTCTAAGATTTATTATAATATATACTTTTCAATAAATTCTTTTATTAACCTTACTGTCAAACTACATTGGCTTGCTTGAGTTAAGAATTTGAGGCACTAACTCTATGATTGAGAAGCCAGATGCTGGACAATAGGGAAAGAAAAAAGCTTCAGCTAGTGAATGGCATAACATTCTCGCAAAGACTAAGATCTAAGGGAATGCGTGAGAGCATTACTAGGTACCATTACTTATCATAATTGTTTTTATGCCTGGTACATACGTCCATACTCATTCACAAGTGTGTAACATGAAACACACAAATTAACAACGAATTTTGCAAGAAAACCAAAAGTATCATAGACACAAGAAAATTTGTATTGCTTATTTCGTGTCTTTAAAACAGTTACATTTAAGAACAAAAAGTACATGCAGAAATTACGAAGAGAATCAAAGAGCAAAAACCCAATATATGGACGACCGAGTTGGGATGACTGGCTACTGGAGAGCCATTCTCATAGCCCCAATTAGAGTGTCCCCAAGGTTTTTCTTCAACTCACTCGAAATATTATCTTCCACCTCCTAGATCGCCCCTAGGAGGCCCAAAGAAATACTCTTCTCTCGAACGCGTACCGAGCCTGTGACTTAGGGAGGTTGGCAATATCATTATTTTTCCCCGAGTCGAGATGCTCGTAAGAATTTTGAAAATTAAGGTCATATGGACGCTAGTCAAAAGCACTAAGGGAAGTCACCTTAGGCAAATACATCATCTCGGGATAAGACCCATAGAGACACTTCGATCCCAGTAAAACCTGGCTTAAATAAAGCCCAAGTCTAAATATGAAGAAACTGTTTACGTAAACTTCCTTATGCCTTAACGCATTCCTTAGAAGGTTTGTCGCCCTTGAGCACTCAACTATCTCTGCTTATGTCCTGGCTCACGGAAAAAAACCTTGTTGTAACCATAACATTTCTAACTCTTGAGCCATTGGGCTATTTCCCTGGTATTGCATCACCAATAAGGTTTATACTTCCATTTGTCATGCTTAAAGGCACGCCTTTATCTTTTCCAAAACGAATCATCCTTTAGGATGCCTCGAGCTATGCCTCCAAATCTTTTGCCGCCTACTCAGCATGCTAAGCTCTACATTCATATAGTTACCCATCCTAACTTTAGTAAAGGATCTCGTTTTTGTGTCGACACGAGGACATGAATCCTTGAAAAATAGGTTTGTCCATTAAGGTAGGTGGACGTGTGAGAAGTAATATACTCTTCCCTTTGACTTAAAAGTCAAAGCAAAGAGTGGAGGGCTATTGTTGTGCCATAACTTTTTCGAAGATAACGTCCACCTAGGGGTTTTTATTAATAAATCCAAGCGGACGTATTTTTAATGAGTAATTCCAAGTAAGAGTATTTTTTTCAAAAAATAAATCATAACTAAATGACAAGAAAATAATTACTAACGCTTATAATGTAAATATTCATGATTTTGGGGGTAAAATGGTCCAAGAAAAAATGTGATACTATTCCCTATAAATTGCATAGTAAATGAATAGTATGGGGTTTTTTTGGCATGGTTCCCAAAGCTCCATTTTGTCTCCTTGCCGTAACATCCTTGTGGCATTCCTCCATGTGGCAACTTGCCACAACACTTCTTCTTCCCGCATTTTCTTGCGACACAATTGGAGCTTGCGGCATATTCTTGCGGCATAATGAGAGCTTGCGACATATCCTTATGGCACAGTGGGAGCTTACGGCATATCCTGGCGGCACAATTTGGCACAGTTGCGACATTTCCTTGTGGCAGTATGCGTCAACTCTCCTTGTCGCAGCCTCCTTGCGGCACAATTTGGTGCCTTGCGGCGTTTCTTTGCGGCAATGAATTTTGTGAGAAATGTTGCTTCTGACCAGCTGCGCAACCGCAATGGATCTTGCGGCAATTGATCCAACGGCAATCTGCTTCCAGCAGCCCAGATGACGGCCACCTCTCCCCTTACGCAAGTGCCAAGCGGGCCCTCAATTGCTGCATCCATGCAAGGTACCTCAATTGGGATTGCATAATATATTATATGATGATAGCCGCGCACTATTGCAATTGAGATTACATAATATATTATATGATAGCCATGTACAATTGCAATTGAGATTGCATATTATTTATATTATGGCCACCAGATCCCTTAGCAAGCCACATGCCTCCCACTAATTTTACTAAAGCATTCCTTAGTAAATTGGCCTTCACGTGCATGCTCTCCAATTCCCCCAAGAGCCCCACGGCTTTATGCATATAATATACATATACTCCCATATAATAGGCCTACCATTAGTTTATTCAATTACATTCCGTATTTAGTATATATATATATATATATATATACCATGAGTATAATTAATTAAATATAAAATATGTATAAGATTAACTCCAAAAGCAAGTGCCCGTGGGCCCACGTTTTGACTTGGTCCATGCTCTCTCCAAATGTCCTTCACATTTAATATATGTAAAAGCATTAATATAATTAATTAATTATATATGATGCAAGTAATTAATTAAGTGGAGAAGAGTTAATTAATCATATTATGACCCCCCTTAAGGAATTTATCCTCACCTTATATAATCAGAATCTCATCTCGAAAATATGTCAAATTTAGAGTAATAGACGACATCTAAAAGTATCCTGTCAACCCGGAGTTTTGTCCGGCTAGGCCTCTTAGAGGCCAAGAATCTGCTCTGACAGCTTGTCGTGAGGCCTACCTTCTCCCGGAGGACTCCTTAGGTAGTTCAGCCCTCCGAGGGATTCCTCTTAAGCCCACACTTGAGTGCTCGTGACATGATTAGACATTCTTTTGTCAATAAGAGTACATATTAATATTTGTTAATCATCTCTTTTATTTTTTATATTATTTCCCTTCTCATACCAACTTAAGCAACGGAGGGCATACGCGGGTGAGGAATCCCCGTGTGCCTTCTAACTTGTTCTTGTGAGTGCAGTTATGCCCCAAACACACGAGAGACTACTCCTAGATGAATTAATTCAGTACTGAAAATACCCTCGATGGCTTACTCTAAATCTCGGTCAGCTAATTAGAGACCGGAGCTACCTGACGCACACTTCCAACAGCAGACATCTACTAGTTGTTCGCCTCGCTCTGTTGCGACTCTAGCATTCCCACATTACAAATTATAATTGTTGTATCTTTGACAACAACACTTACAAAAACATACCTAAACTATTTTTAACTTAATAGGAACCTACCTAATATGTAAATTTTTATGAAGAATTTTTTTGAAAAAATAGTCACTAAATATCACAAGGGCTAACAAAGTGTTGGTAAAGGCTAATGTCAAAAAAAGTATTATTGGTTTTTAGGTATTAAAAGGTATATTATAAGAAATAGTTTTAGATACCTAAAATTACTCAAAGAAATTTCTTTGTAAAACATACTTTTATAAGAATTATTTGCAGAGAAAGGCAATTTAACATTAGTCATATCATCTGTAAAACATACTTTTATAGTTTTAGTTATATGTGTTTACAGTGATTGAAAACGAGTATTTTGATCAATAAAATTATTATAATGGGTGGTATTGGTAAAAGTATATAGAATAAATTGCATTGATCACTGATTAAATTTATCTTAATTATTGAAAGTACCTCACATTAAACAATAATATGAATAGAAAGCATTTTATCCTTGCCATCATAAACACTCTCTTTGTCTCTCTTCCTGTCTACTTGCTCTCCCTCGTTTAGATTTCCATAGAAACCCAACAATGTTGAGTTTGTTTGTTTTGGAATCTAGGGTGTTGTGTTGAATGGGAGGTGAAACAAAGGGGGAATGAAAAGAGGCAAAAAGAAAGAGGGAAGGAAGAAGGTCGTGGACAACGTAAGGAAAAAAAAGGAGTTGTTGACCCATAATTTTTTCATTGCGGTAAATTATGGGTGTTGTGTTTTTTTACCTAAAACTAGTAAAAATTGAGATGAACAAGTTGTAGTAGTAAAAAATAGGTGTTGCTCTCGTGGGCATGGCATAGCGATAAAGCACAAAAAAGATAATAGGAATATCGAAGGTTTAAATTCAATTTTTTGTGGCATTTTGAAAGGCAAAATTATTATTAAAAGACAGCAATAAGATTAGAAAATAAATCGCCCATGTGGAAGCAGAATCATGGCGCGCCCTGTCGCCCTTTTAGGATCTCATCCGCACGATGTAAAGGTGGGATTCACGGGGAAGATCAATTTTCCTAGAATATATTATTCAGACAAAAATCAAACACTTGGATCATAAAAAATAGAAAAGAAAAAAAAAAGAGATGTTTGATATGAACCATCACAAGAGCCAATAGCCAAAGCTTTATTTCCTTCGGTTTTCAGACAATAAAAGATCTTAACGACGGGACTAATAAATCTTGTATTCCGTGGAGATGCCATTCTGTGTCCAAGATTCAGTAAAAGTCGGTCATCCACCACCACACAACAATGGGACTCCTCACGGTGTGCTTCCCATTCTCTTCAATCCAAACCAACGAGCCATGTGTTACCGATCCCTTCTCGTCACCCTTATATTGTATCCTCAATGAATAGCTTTGCTTCTCGTATCTCTTGTTGAACACCAATTTTTCCGGCGACACCGTGACTTCAGAACCTCTGGGCGCTTGCACTACCGCCCTGTAAACCGTCGCGCCGACTCCAACATTCGTGACGGTCCTCCGAAACGTGTCAACCTTAGTCCTCCTGTTCTTGTATAAAGCAATGAACGAAGGGTAATTCAAATCGAAGGAAGCCTTGGCGCAGCTGTGATTGCTTGATCTGGTTATGGTGAAGATCTGGTTGGCAGTGAAGTTCATGGAGCAGAGATGATTCACATAGTCCTGAGGAGTAGCATCGTATACAAGGCCGGGATCAAGCGCCTTGTTGGGATCAACTTGCCCAGCTCCCATAGCCAGTGGAGAAGCAGCTTCAAACCCAAAGTAAACATCTAGGATTGGATTACCAGTATTGTCAAATGGGTTTGCCGTGGTCACCATGGCCGATCGAATGGCGGCGGGGCTCCATCCAGGGTGCGCCCCTTTGAGCATCGCCGCGATACCGGAAGCGTGAGGGCAAGCCATGGATGTGCCCCAGTTCAGAGTGTAGTCAGCGGACAAATATATATTCCCATCAATTGAAGTTGCATAGGCTTCTGGGCATGTAGCGGCTAGAATTAAAGTGCCAGGGGCCATCACATCCGGCTTCAAGATACTTGGATTGCTCCGTGCAGGGCCTCTTGAACTATAGCTAGCAACGGTGGGTGCACGCTTAATCCCCACAAAGGTCTGTTGAAACTTGATTGTCGCTGTTGGTTCGGTGGCAGTTTCAGCGTATTTGATTAATTCATCCGAGTCCTTTACTCTGACTACAACTCCAGGGAAGGGGAAATCCTTGGAACGGAATACGTCTGAGTCATTTGAGATGACGATGGCTGCAGGCTTATTTGACATGGAAACTAAGCGAATTTGTGAGTCAAAAAACCCGATGTTGTCACATATGATGATCGATTCTGGGGCTTCAGACAATTGTTCTGTCGAATTGCAAGCGGATAGAGTTTTGTTGTAGAGGAGAGGCCGGTCTTGTACCCAAGCTCTGGCTGGAAACAGAGTCCATCCTTCGATGGTTAAGCCATTTCCCAGCGTCACAGTCCCGGCAAACCACCGATCGACGGAGCCTGCCGCAACGGTCAGGGCCCATGGAATGCCATTGTGCAGGGAAACGAGGTCTGGACCACGGTTTCCTGCCGAGGCACAAACGAGCACTCCCTTCTCCATGGCTCCAAATGATGCTATGGCAATGGGATCCTCGTAAAGAGGAATTCCTCTGAAACCCATAGAAATGGACATCACGTCAACGCCATCCGCCACGGCCTGGTCCATACCGGCAAGCACATCCGAAGCATAGCGTCCTTCGTTCCAGCTAACCTTGTAAACGGCTAGCCTGGCTCGTGGCGCCATCCCCCTTGCGGTTCCCAAACCATAGCCGAAGAATGAGGCTCCACGGACGTAGTTTCCGGCCACAGTTGAAGCAGTGTGCGTGCCATGACCGTCATTGTCCCTCGCCGAGTTCATACGGATTGTAACGTTGGGTTCTGCAGCAATTACGCCCTTGTTGAAGTATCTTGCTCCGATAAGCTTTAAATTACACAGCGAAGAGTTGAATTCTTGCCCTTCCTGGCACACGCCTTTCCACTTCTTTGGAATATTTCGGGTCATCCCATGGTCCTTGAAGCTGTCGCTCTCCGGCCACACCCCGGTGTCGATTACGCCGACGATGACATCTCTCCCGTAGTCGGACGCCGGCCACAGTCCGGTGGTAGGATTTAGGGAGAGAAATTCGAAGGTGTGAGTGGTGTCAAGCTCCGCTTGGCTGTCCATGTAAGATGAGATGAATCCCGGGGAATTCTTTAGCTTCTCCAGTTCTTCCTCCGAGAGAAGAGCACTGAAGCCATGGAATGCGTTATCATAAGTGTAGACAAGGCTTGGATTGGAATGAGGAACTAGTGTTTCAGTGGGTGAAGCAGGGCCTCTAGAATTTACTAAGGAATCAATGATGGAAGAGTACCAGTGGAGATGGGAAGAGAAAGGCTTGGGCATGAGGGACTTGTCCATATGAACAATGTAGATCGACCTCTTGGTCGGAGTTGATGTAGCTAAGAGTAGCCATGAACAACATACTAGCAGCAAACATAGAAACCTTCCCCTGTTAGTACTGTTTTCCATTGCTTTTCCAACCAATATATATGTTAGACGCATATTATGCAAGAATCTCAATATCCTTCACTGCCCATGGTGCCGTTATATATATAATAGCTCATCTTCTTCACAGCAGATAGCTTTGGCCTTTTGTTAGTTTGAGAGAGACAGAGAAGGAGCGAGGGACAGAGTGATACAGATGGTTGAATAGAGAGAGAGAGAGAGAGAGAGAGAGAGAGAGAGTGGTTGATACAGTGGTTAAATGCTGTATCCGTAAGCATTGGGAACATGGCATAATGGGCATTTTCAATTTGGGTTTTGCTATTTGTACGGATCAAAGATGAAAAATTCTATTTATAATCGCACTTTTTCTATTCGCAGCTAATGTACTATTTGTAACCAAATTGATTATTTTTTTTGCTATCATCTATATTTCAAACATACTCTCCAAATACCCATCCCTCAAAAGACATTTCTCCAAACCCTCTTCATCTTCAGACCACTTCTCACATTAAACCCTCTTTAGACCACTGCCCTCCCGTCGTTGCCGGAGTCGCTTGCCTCACCCCCTGGAGTCCTTCCCTTTTCTTGCCAAAATCGCATAAGTTAGGTAAGTAAATTTGAAGATTTAATTTGATAATGATAGAGACGTTCAATCGCCAGCATTTGGAGGCATCGAAAGCCTCTGACCGTCGACAGGAATGCCTCTGAATCTCAGCATTTGGAGATGGTCAGCCTCCCCGAACCTCGAGGTTCGGGGAGACTGTCGTCGAACCTTGGGGTTCAAGGAGACTGTCGCTGACCGAACCCCGGGGTTCAGGGTTCCCCGAACACCCAGATATATACATAAAGCAACATTAATTCAAGAAAAAATGAAACTAAACAAATTAAAACTAAAGAAATATAAATTGATGATGTTGTGTTTTAATTAGTTAATGAGCATATATTTTACATTTAGAAAAGGGAAAAGAAAGAACATGGTGATGGTGGTTGTTTATAACTATAATATATAACTAGTAGTTATGATGAATGTAAATGTGTTAAATGGTGACAAGGGCAGGAATCGACAAAATCATCTGTTCACAAACAACTACAACGTGACATATGTGTAAAGGAGGCAGCCATGCATATGCACCGAAAGGGATGGAGAGAATTAATTTGAATCCCAAGATTGCTCGAACCCTGAGGTTTGGGAAAGTTGAATGTGCTTGAACCCCGAAGTTCGAGCAAATTTGAACCCCCCGAATCTTGGGATTCGGGGGTTTGGGAAACCCCAAACTTGGGGATTTGAGGCATCCCTGAAATCCCAAATTTTGGAATTCGGGACCCCCGAATCCTAGGTTTGGAGCATCCTGTATCACCCCAATTTTTCAAGCGTGTTATAACTTAGGACAATTCTGGGATAATAATTTTTTTTATTTAAAACTACGACTAAACCATATAATTGCTCTAATCCATCACAAAATTTTCATATGTTTATCTTGAAAAAGAATCATCATCATAAATATCAAATACGAAAGCTAGAATCGAATATAACATCTTAACATTAATCATAAATCAATTCTTACATCCTTATTAATCATAAATAAAGTTATACATCATCCTTCCTCAAAACGTTCAAAATTCGAAGTAATAGAACTTAAATATATGGGCTACATAACATACATTCAATTCATCATGCACTTTGCTAAGTGCCATTTCATGCCTCATTCATCCTCGTTTCTGTTACAATCTCCATCTGAAATGTTTGAATATTCCAGGGGCAAAGCCCAATTTAGATGATGAATCATCTAAATAAGGGTACAAAATATATTTCGTGCATGTATGCAAAATATCATTTTTCATATCATTTCGGTTTGAATCAACCGCACCTTAAGACTATTCTCCATTTTTACAGCCTCATTACCAGGCCGAGGTGTATGGATGCACCCTTGGCAAAGCAACGGTGTCGGCCCGTACTCTCAAACCCTTATGCGAATGCATGATCAATAATATCATCGTGAACATATGTACATTTCATCATCAATACATATATATGCAATCTACATGACATATTCACATCAAAACATGACAACATGATAAAATTATTTACATAAAATTGGCTTTTGGGGTCAAACCACTTACCTTCTCAAGCTTATCGAGCTACATCGATATTCGCGCTTTGCCTCGAAATACGTGCATTGTCTTGATTTGCATGTCAATCTCAAAATTCGCACAAGTCACTTCAACTTAAGTCTCAAAGCGCCCTAATCATCATATTTATTTAAATAAGCATTAAAACTTATTTTTCCATAATTTCTTATATTTTCTTTATTTTTCTCTCCATTTCTTCCTATTTTTCCTAAATAAATCCAAACTAACTATTTCTCAAATATTTCACTATAACAATTCAAAAAATAATATTTCTGAATTTTTAAAATTTTCTAAGAAATTTTATTCACCTTGACTTAGCCTCTTAGGCTTCCTCAGTATGTGTGCCCTGACCTTGATCAATTTTCTGGCTCCAAGCATACTCCTTAAACCCCAAATTAATTCTTGAAATTTTTAAAAACATTTTCAGGATTTTTCTCCATTTTTCCCATTTTTCTTCTATTTTCTTCTTTTCTTTTTCTTTATTTTATTTTCTTCTTTTTCTCCTTTTCCTTTTTTTCTTTTTCTTTTTTCTCCTTCTTCTTCTTCCCTTCTTCTTCCCTTATTCTTCTTCTTCCTGTAACCTGCGCCTACGCCAAGCCTAGCCTTTGCACAATTGTTGTAGCCACACGCCGTGGCCACACCGGCCACTGTCCACCTCGCCAGACGCTTCCGGCCTTGCTGGAACACCGCGGTTGCTTGCTACCCGTGATCGCTCGCGACCACCCCTACTCGCTTGAGCTTGCTGCAGCGACCATGGCTACCTTCGGCCACTCCACTTCTGTAACACCCGGTGTTATCGGTGTTAAGAGAATGAGAAAGGAAGTGAGAAACTTCCAAAAATGCTTTTGAGAATGTGTTAGATCCTTGAGAATAATTGTGTCCTATGAGAGGGGCATTTTGGTAATTTGGATAGTGAAGTCCAATAAAAAGGGTATTTTGGTAAATTAGAAATAATTCTTATGTGAAGTTAGATGTGTAAGTGAACTAAATCCCAATTTTTTATTTATGTGAAAATAAATGGGATTAATGATTCACAAGGGGTATTTTAGTAATTTGGAGCAAATTCCATAAAGGAATTTAATTATGGAATATTGGGGAAATGGTGGATATTCTATTATTTGAGAAAATAATTATTTTTTCCTAAATTAGTGAATAAATGTGGTAATACCACATGGATGGATGAGATGAGAACTTGGAAGCCAATGTTGGTGTCTTGTAGTGACACATGACATTTTGTGGTCCAAGTTAAATGGAGAGATTAAATTAAATACAAAAAAAATTCTAATTAATCTTTCAAGCATTTAATGTTGAGCATGATTAAGGTGGATTAAATAAATTCAAATGAAATGGGAAATTAGTCACCCATTAATGCATTGAAAAATATGGAATTTAATTAAATGCATAAGAAATGATTTATGTCTCTATGGTGATGGGTTGAAAATAATCAAAATAAATTAATTGAAAATAAAAGAAAATTTCCAAGTGATCCAATGGTTGTGCTTGAGTCTTGGAAGAAAAATGGATCCAATGGCTAGAAATGGATCTTGGAGGATGGCATGGATTGCCAACTCATTAAGAGTGTGTTTTCTCTTAAAGGTGGAGATTTAAACCTAGCCAAGCACTTGGATTGTGCTTCTTTGGAAGGATGAGATTTGCTCTCATAAAGTAGGGAAAAATCCAATGGTGAGGATTTATTCTTGAAATGTTAGAAAGAAGTATATAAGGGGAAAGAGAGCATTTGTCTCAAATTTTGCCATTTGAAAGAAAGTAAGAGAAAGGAAGAAGCCTTCCAAGGAGAAGAAAAGAAAGAAAGCGAAAGACGATTATCAAGAAGGTAAATATTCTTTCTTTTGGGTAGTATAAGATCTTGTTGTTTGTCTTGATGGGGGACTTAGTTTCTTTATATTTTGTTTCAAGGAATCTCTTTAGGAGAAGTGTTGAAAGGAAGCTAGTGAGAGTTTAAAGCTTCAAAGAATGGGAAAAAAAAAAAAAAAAGGTAAGGGATGGCCCCATGGGAGGGTGGCCTTGCAATGTGTTGTAAGTATGATTCATAAATGTGTATGTTGCATTAGGCATGTTCTATTGTGTTCATGAGACTTATGGCCATAGGGTAGTTTGGGAACATGGTTGAAATGGTGGGTTGATGCCTCTAACCTTGGTGGATTGTGAGGACAAAGAGACCTAGCCACACTTGCATGCATTTGGCATCATATAATCTAGTTATGTTCATATTTATTTTGCATTGCACCCTTATTGAGCTTAATAGCTCATGAGATTTTTACCCTAACATATAAGTTGTGAAAGCATGGGAAAAATCAAGACAATGTGGAATGGCTTGTGGAAGCATGGAAATAAAGATTCAAGTGTATTGTATGGCTTAGGGAAGCCTATCTTGTTGCATTTGATTCATGTGATGTAAATTATTTTGTGATTATGGTTTATTAAAAATTAAGTCCATGGATGTATTTGGTTTGGAATGTATGATCCTATTTTGAAAATGAGATATTGGCTTATGGCTTGAGGAGGCCAAGTATGGATGTAAATCTCACATTTGGCATGAGTTGTTGGAAGCATCAAAGGGGTTAAATAAAATGGATTTTTTTGTTGGAAATGTGATGTTTTGGGGTACTTATTTTGGAAGGAGAAATCTGGAAATTTTGGCTAAATAGCTCTCCCCCCCCCCCCAAAAAAAAAAAAAGTGTGGAGGCAGCAATTGCAGCAGCCGGGGCCCGCAGGGGCCACAGCGGGTAGCAGGGAGGCCTAGGGCGCGCAGCATCAGGCGGGCGCGGGGACAAGTGTTTGGGAGCGTGGCCCGCTGCCAGCCGCACAGCCAGCGCACCACGGGGCCCCGTGCGGGCCCCAAGGCACGCCAGCAGGCCCCGCCGGCCAATTTTTTTCAAAATTTTGGAATTTTTAGGGGATTTGGGGCATTTCTTAATTGATTTTGGGCCCCGGAGGAATTTTCAAAATAAAGGGATTTTTTGTGCATTTTTGGAGATAAATGCCGAATTTTTGAAAGAGGGAAATTTTGAGTTCTTCTTCAATTTTTTTTTGGAAATCAATGGATTGATTGAAATGGTGAAATTTATGGAGCCTGGTGAAATTCTTAGATAGAAGAAGAATTAAAATAAATATGAAAATGGCGATTAGGCGTCTTAATGAGATTTTTTTTAGCCAAGTGCGGTGTGGTTAAGCCCAATTCTGCTAGTGAATCCCGGGGTTGAAGGAAGGGAATGACGAGCCTAGTTCCCACCTAGGGCATTTTGTCTTGAAACATGGTCCGCCATGGCCGGGTAGGTGAACAATTCGGGTAATTGTTCATGAGTGGCACCCGTAAGTGGGAACGGGGCAAACAACTTCCATTACCAAGCTCTCTCTCTCCTTCCATTTCTTGCTGCTTCTCAATCGGCCAAAACCTCTCCCAATTTATAGAGATCTTATCCTTGGCTTCCACGCATATACCCATTTATATATATATATATATATTACTGTTGCATGCTTTCCCACCATACACACATCAAGCTTGGCCAGTAAGATTATAATCTTTGCTCCCAGATTTACTGCTTTGATTCTGCAACTCACTCTCCAATTGCATTTTTAATTTCAATTTGGCTCACTGCTTGGCCTCCAATTTACACAATTTGCAACCACTGCTTCACGCCAATGTATATACCTATATATATATATATAACATATTTCTATGGAAAAATTACACATTTTAAATCCCACGTTCCTACTCTAATTTTTCCTCAAATCACTCCGCAAATTTCCTGATTCCAATGCCCTCAATTGGGACAAAGTTTATCCTCAAGCCCCACAGCCTAATGCCCTTAAATACTGGAAAGTTGCCCCCGTGACTCACGCGGATGCACATATATATTGAAATTTACTCATTAATCCCTATATTTTACCTTAATTACACTTGAGAATTTCTTAAATTACAAATATGCCCTCTAGCGTCCAATTAATTTACGTCACGATACAATAAATCCAAAATTAATAATTCCAAACTTATTTGATAAGGACGATTTTGTCCATGTGCCATCACCGAACTTTTGTTTCGTCCCAAAACCATTACAAGGTTGATTGTTATGAAAAACCGGAGCCTCCTTAGGGTTTCGTTGAGTTTTCGAAAGTCCCCTACGATGATTCAATTTTTCAGCCTGAATCGAAGTTTTATTTTAGCTATACTGAAAACCGTCTCAATTCTGATTTCTTTTAATACCATAAATCCTATCTCAGAACGCTCATTAAGACCATATCATTTTCCTTAGACATTTACACTTCGAGACATTCCCTATAGTCAATTTGGTACTTATAACTACACGAATTTATACTTAAGCCCCTAATCTTTTGATAATTTCACCTATGACCCACGTTAGAATCACTCTTGAGCCCTTTTAAAATTTTGGGATACTACACATCCTAAGACCCGTATCATCGGGTTCAGAGTATCCACGAATTCCCAAACCCCTAGATTCGAGGCTTTGGGTATGTCCCGAACCCCGGGATTTGGGAATCCTAAACCTCAAGGTTTAGCCATCCCCGAACCCATGTCCCATGTTTTAGGCTTCTTTGTTCAGGTAAATATTTACATATAGAATAATTAAAGAAACGAAAAACTTGATAAAAAAAAATTCAAATTATCTTCACTTCATCATATTTCACTTAAATCATCAATAACATCTTTGGTTGGTTGTCACATTTTTGTCAATGATACATAAAAAAACCTGAATTCTAGCTATATATGGTGTTTTTCATTCTCTTGCAGTATCAACTAGATAATTAAATAAAAGTTTAATAAAAATGTATCATACCTAATTGGTAATAAACAGTTCAATAGCATCAAATGACTATTTTCATGAATGTATGTGACATGAAATAAACCAACACAACCCGGCAAGCCCTAGCCCAAGAGAATCCCACATAGCACTTAACCCTACTACAGGGAAAAAACAATCTCTCTAAAGGCCACGCCACCACACCGACACATCAACATGACATGATTCTATCTTGAGAGGGATAAGGTCAACGTATTTTCTCAACATCTCGGGAACAATCGTTACCACTCCCAGCCTAGGAGGGTCACATCAACGCAGGAACTGGGCTTACCACAATTACGTCAAGGATTACGTTCCCACTCAAAAGTATTCAAGAACCACTACCCAAATCCCAACTCAAATCCCATATGGACCACCTGGTCATCATAGTGCAACTTTCCTGACCATACGACCCAGCACGAAAATCTAGGCGGCTATCCCGGCATGCACACCAGCACAAGATACCCCTATATATTATTCCGACGACACCCTTGGAGAATTACGATTACACTATCCAGATAACATTCCAGGCTGACAATCCATATGAACAACACAAAATGCAAGACAATGCCACATATCACAACTCAATGCATCATATAAACAACATTTTATAAAATATAATGCACAAGTACAAAACATTTAAGGACGAACCTCCCTCATGAAACCAACCGTCACTAGTTACCGTTCGCATGCAACAAAACCATTTTGCATAAAATCACAACACATTTAGGTAACACAAATACCAAGTTTTAGGGTAGAAACACCCACAATAAATAAAGTTTTGGGGGCGAACACTCACCTTGAACGAAAATCAAAACACCTCAAATCTTGTGCCCAACCTCGAATTTCATGCAACTTCTCAAGTCTTTTGACCAAACCACCTCCTTACATGCCCTCACGCATTGCCCAAGTGCTCTGCGCATGTGATGCCTCGCATATGCTTTAAAAGCCCTCTATCCACTAAACCCGAAGCACTCTCGTCTAGCATGAATTTATCACAATTTCGAATGAGAGAATCCTTAGCCATGAACACCCTATTTATAGGCTTTGAAAACTTAGTCACCAAATAAGTCACATTATAATACAATATTCCTTAATCATTTCAAATCTTCCAAAATCTTTTCTAATCATTCCAAATCCTCTAAGATCTTCTACAATCATTCTAAATCTTTTAAAATTTTCTATAATCATTCCAAATCTTCTCAGATCTTCTCCAATCATTTTAAATCTTATAAGATCTTCTGCAATCATTCTAAATCTTTTAAGATTTTATGTAATCATTTCAAATCGTTTCTTATCTCTAAAGTCATCATGAGATTTTATCTTATCTCTAACGTCATCATGAGCCTTTATCTTATCTCCAAAGTCATCATGAGCTTTCATATTATCTCTAACGTCATCATAAGCTTTTATCTTATCTCTAAAGTCATCATGAGTCTTCATCGTATCTCTAACGTCATCATAAGGCTTCATCCTTATCTCTAAAGTCATTATGAGGTTTTTCTTGAATCTCTCAAATGCCCTTAGGAAAAAGGTTTCAAGAATTATACTTTGGCCCAAACTTTTGGATAATTGCACTTAGACCTTTTTCAACATGGTCCCTGGGCTAATTTTTAATTGTATTTTAGTCCTTGAAAAAAGATTAATTATGCTAATACCCTTGATTTTTAGGTAAATTACACTTTTACTCAAACCTCAAAAATTATGATTTTGCCCCTTGCTCAGAAATTGAACTTTTGTCTCCAAACATCCACAATCCCTTGAAATATCCTATTTCCTCAAGTATCTGAATCTAAAAATCTTGAGTATTACATTCCTTATGATTATTCGATTTTCCAGGCTAAAATTAGTCGTATCGAGAAATTGTCTCTGTTCCAACTACTTTAATTGTTATAAATCCTGTCTCAAGACACTTGTTAATGATATACCTTTTTCCTTAGATATTTACATTCCAGGGTACTCCCTTCCATCGATTCGGCAATTACTTAACTAAATTCTCAAACCGATTGTTAGTTCCATGAACTTACTTAACACTATGAAATATGGGGTATTACACGATGCTTGAGCCCACAGATGCAGAGCAGAACACGGATTTTTGGAGGTCCTTTAACCCTCTGCACTTGGTTGGAGTCGACGTCTATGAAAATGGGGGCAGATGGGGTGACAATTATAAGGAGAATGGTAGAGGTAAGGAGGTTGGGTAGGAGATGGAGGCATGGAGGGTAGGGAGGGATGAAGACCTAGGCAGAGAGGGTGGGGAAGAGGTAAATGTAGGCAGAGGGTTCAAAAAGGAGAGAGTGGATCAAGAAGAGGATGGGGAATCTGTTTGTAGGGAGAAGAGGTCAAAGGTTATGCATAAGGCAAGACTCCCTCAGAGAACTCACAATGGACATAATAAGGCAAGGGTATGATTATTATAATGATGTTTTCATACGAAGAGCAATCGTTTGTTTGTAATTGTTTTTTATTTTTATTTATTTCTTTTTGTAGATCACCGAAATGCTGACTTGAGCCTTAGAGTTGTTGCAAAGCCTAAACACTCGATTGAGGCAAGTAGAGATTAATCATAAAGCAAGTAACAACAGGGACAATTGAGCATTAGAGTTGTTGGAAAGCTTGGACACTCGGTTGAGGCGAGTAGAGAAGAATCAGGAAGCACTGTTCGCTCATCTACATGTCTCGGCTATCCCCAGTTCCCTAGATCACGCCGATGACTTAGATGATCAGCAGCGAGATGGTGATGATTCACATCGGGGTGGTGAAAAGGTAGATCTTGATCATGATGATGAGGAGGACCGAACATCCCATTCTATTGTAAGCCCCAAATTCACTTTTATACATTTACATATCATGTTGAAATACTACCATCTTGTAAGGGTTAGTTTTTGCACAATTGCAAGAGGAAATGGTAACAGTCGGCAGACAAATTGTGCAAAACCAATTGCCATCGCACTATCGTCGGCCACCTTACACTGATCCGACGAGATGAAAGAGGATAAAGAAGGATGTGGCATCGAATAGGAGAGACATGGTGATGGTGCATCAGGTAATAAAATTGCTTTGTAATTTATTTAAGATGTTTAAATGTTAGACAGTTATGTTTATTATAAGGCTTACTATTCTTTGTTGGAATTTGTGACTTCTTAGGGGGGGTTAATGCTAGGAATGGCCTCCGAATTTGGGTCGTGACAAGCAAGCACTGCAGAGTGACTATCACTGATGAAAGACAAGGTCAACGAACACTGTTGCTTAAGAGAAATAAGGTGTGGGATAAGGTGTACTTGACATGGGATTGGAGAAGCCTTGTTGCAGCAAATGACCTTAAAGAAGGAGATGCCATCAAGCTTGATGGCATCTCCTTCTTTATTTCAGCCCAAATGACTTTAATATAGGATTTTATGCCTAAAATCAAAGTTGCTTGAGCCCCCATAAACAGCTACAAACGGATTTTTTTTTTTTTTTGTATTAATTTTGCGTTTATGATTTATAGAAGATTATAAATATTCTAGGAGTTTATTTAATATGATTCAAAATAACTTTAGCCATTTGTTTTTATCGATAAAAAGAATATAGTTGATTCAAATAATATAATATTAATATATATTATATATACATATATTCACATTGCAAATCAAGGAATAATTCGGTAACGATATAATCATAAGAAAACTTTGAAAATTTGTGTACTTAGAGCAACTATTATGTGTGGTAAATTAAGATCTCTATTGTTGTACAATTTTTTCTAAAATAATTGTTTTTCTATAAAATTATTCGATTCAAAAATATAATTACATTTGGAGAAGAAAATATCAAAGCTTCTCATAAATATATAACAAATGAGTTATTTGATATTGATATTTCCAATTGTCGATTCCCGACAATAGCGCTAAAAATTTGATAGTGATTTTTTGCAAGTGTACAGATCGTACAAATAATAAAATGGTGAGTAAATGTATGTTTCTACAAAGATTGATTGATAATTACCAAAATTATATTAACTCAGATGTTATTTAAACAATTGGTTAAATGCTTAATTAATTAATTTAAAAAAACAAAATAAAATAATAACACAAAAAATAAATATGAAGAAGTTTAAGTTTTGGAGAGCACTAAGGTATTTCAATTTCACCTAAATAGTATAATTTAATTTTAATGGTTGATAATCTAAATTTAATTATTCATGTAAAGATAATTAATCACACAAGTTAAATTTTTACTTCCGTTCTAATTATATTTTCATAGAGTTTATTATCTAGATCGAGTTATAAATTTTTTCTTCCTGTCTAAATCTATATTAACATATCAATCAAATATTGACCAAGTATTTAATAACATTAATCACAATAATAAACACTTGTATGAATAAAGAAAATTAATCCATGAAAATTAAATTATCATATTTAAGTTATATCAAAACACCCCAGTTATGTAGTTTAGTTCATATTACAAATGAAAAAATTCATAACAAAATAAAAGAATATAAATATAGAATTTAAAGGAAATGGAAAAAGAGAATAAAACTCTTTTTATGTGTGAAATTCCCTTCTCCAAAAATGTTATCACCAATTCTTAGAGAACATACAAAAAATTCTCCACCAAAAATGTTTTAATTCTCCAATATTTCAAACTCTCTCACCTCTACCTCTTCCAAATTTGCAGCATTTCTTCTCTTTTTATACTCATCAATTTTTTTTTTTCTTAATTTTCTCCTTAAAACATGAGTCAAACCATACCCAACCTCCCTAATTTCCTCTTTCATGTTTTTCTCTCCATGTTTCATGCCACCCATGTCCACTCAAAATTTTAAGTCCTACACTCAAGGAAAAATATAAAATAATCCCTCAAAATATCAAATAATTACAATTTAGAAATTTTTATATTATATGGACTTAATTTGATTAGACTTTTAGTCTAGGCTTATTTGGTCAATTTGGACCTAATTCTTTATGAGATAGACAGCTCTAATAATCCTTAAAAATGCCCCTTAATTCATCTACAAATCAACCTAACTTGGAGAAAATGGAATGAAAAATTCATAAGTAATGCTAATTTTTTTGAAGGTTAATAAAGAAATTTAAAGGTTGGAAATTTAATAAAAACATTTTAAATGGATTGGGCTTAATCCATGTGAGTTGTGGATTTAATTAAATTTAAATGGAATAAGTTGGGCCAAGTTGAAAAATAAACCCTTTAGGCTTTAAGTGAGTTAATTAGGCCTAATTAATAAGAATTGAATTAATGGGTTAAGCTTAAGCCTATTTGCAAATGATGTTTTAAATTTAAAATGAAATTAAATGAATTGTAAAATGACAAGAAATGGCTTAATGTCTATATAACTTGCAGACACACCAAACAATGTGAAACATATTTTGCTACATCTCTCTTCATATCGTCCCACCAGAATTGACGCCGAAGATCCTGATACATCTTCATCATACCGAGATGAATAGTTTAGCGCACCTTGTGAGCCTTAGATAAAATCTCTCTCCTAATCTTTTCATCATTTAGAACACAAATCCGACCCTAGAACAACAAGCCACTGCCTCTCTAACCATATCCCAAAGGAACAAATTTCTCAATATTGCAATGTATCAAAATATTGCACAGACAAAAATGACAACCAAATAATCCAAATCCACTAACAAGTCGTTACAACACCACTTAAATGCATCTTCATACTTACTCGAGTGACTAACCATCACTTGACTGTAAGCTTGAGAAGATAGATTTTCAGCAGCTTAACCAAATGCTGCTCGAAATCAACAATCCTATATTCAACTAATAAAATCTCAAATGTTCCTACATTAAATTTGAGAACATTGAGAGCCTTAAAAAATATCAAATAGATAACTTAGGCTTTGTGAAATAGAATTTAGAATCACTTGCTTAAGATAAGCACATTTACTCAAAAATGTTTGAAATAAAACACATTGCTCCTAAAAAATGCTTCCACAAATTTTGAGTACTTAAGATATTTCCTAATCTTAAGTTTACTTAAAGTATCATAAAGATATATGACATTTATTCATGACTCTAATGCATTAGGATACTTAAGATATCCCATGAAATCCTAGAGCAACCTATTAATATATCAAACATATTAACAAATAAGAACAAAAACAAGATTGAATTAAATAAAATATAGAAAGGTTATTGGCACAACCTTAACATGAAGGATAAAACAATATAAATTCTATAAATATCAAAACTCAAATACCCTCACTTGAGTATATGATATTTTATTCAAAAGATCTGACGATGTTGACTTGATGTTTAACACTTTATCATTATACATCATATATAGAATACATTACTATAACACTTGAGTAATGATACCACATAAAGCACCGAGAATATTATGAGCTCTACAAGCACTCATGCATTATTTTTAAGATAGCCCCCAAGGACTTTAGGACATATAAGAACATTAATGATACTAAAAGATAAAACTAAAACCTATCAAGGTTCTTTGACCAAGGAAACCTCAACCTATATAACTTATCAAGATAGGCTTAACATCCATATAGGCTTAACATATCCTTAAACAATATACTAATGCAAAACATATTAATAAGCTTATGATAGCATAACATAAGAAGACATTAAAGTTTTGGCATAATGCATTCATCATCAAAACATTCATAACATAAAACCCAACAATCTTTATAAGAAAAAGAGAGAGAATGTGTGTGTGTGTGTGTTTTATCTTAATATTCTCTCCATCTCTCTTTTCTTTGTGAGAAGCTAATCTTGTTATTTGTTCTCTATCTTGTAAGTGCTTCTCAAGGTGTTTAAATTGTTAACTTCTCTTATCTTTTTGTGGTTGGTGTTTGATCCCTTAAAAAACACAATGTAAGACGTTCTAGTTGCTCCATGTAAAAGTTGTGTATTTGGTTACTGTTGAACCATTAAAAAGTAGAGGTTATAGCTACAAATGTTAAAATCTGAGGTTATAGCTGATCTTGTAAAAAGCTATTGTGATTGTTCATCCTTAGTGAGGAGCCAAGGGAGTAGAGTAGTCTGATTTAGCTGAACCACTATAAAATTTGTGTGTTGCACTATTTATTTCTTCCTTTCATTTCAGTAAGTTAATTTTTTTTATTTCTAGCATTCAAAGTTTACAGTTATAGCAACATAATTTTATCTTGCAAAGAGCATTTTTATTCAAGTTATATTTGCATCATTATTTCTTAAAACACCAAGAATTTAAGCTTTCAATAAAATCTTGTTGTTGCCAAAATACAACAATTTATTTTTAATCGTGGGAGAATACAATGTGTGTGGTTGATTACGAGAATTTTGAGAGTGTAGAGTCTTATGAGTCTTGGGGGTCTAGAGAGTCTTGATAGTCCTAAGAGTCTTGAGAGTCTCTGATAGCATGCATATTTATACTATATTTTGGCATTTCACCTCAGTCTTATTATGCCATTTGAAGTAATTTTTGCTAATCTTTCATTGTTTTTATTTTATTATACTTCAAACCATCCTTACACTATTTTCTATCTTACTTCTATGGATCCAGGCTTTAGGGAGCTTGGGCTCACTTTCAAGAAGCAGACTTGGGCTGCTCAATTTTGCTATTTTTGGGCTCACTTATTTTCCGTTGGGCTAGGCCCAACCCTAGCCTTCCTAGCTCTTCATTTCTTAGCCATGCATTTAAGGCCTCTTAGCACTTATTTCATAGAGGAGGAAGAGAAAAGAGAGAGGATTCTCTGGCCATTTTTGTTGTTCTAGCATTTTTTCTGTTTTCTTCATTTTGTTCCATTTTGTCTTCCTTGCTGTAATGATAGGCTAGAGCATTTGTAACCGGTTGTGTATCTTGAATCCATGTGGAATCTGAGTCCCGGATGAGCTACAAAAACCTGGTTTGTTGTTTGTTTCTTATTCATTTCCATTTGGTTTAGTTTGAGCAGATTTGTGAATGCATGGAGTTCATGGCAGGTTTGTATGAATTTGCATGGTTTCATTTTCTGTTAAATGCTTAAGAGAACAGAATGTTATAGCCGGTTGGTATAACATCTCGGAAATGAATATTATGTGCTTGAACGGTTGTTCTTGCATAGGTCCGGATAGGTTGAATAGAGAGTGGATGGTTGCATTTTGTTTATAAGAGGTTTCTATATTCATTTTGTTATTCCAATCATTCTAATCCTTGGACGGTTGTTGGGGATGCTTTAAGTTTGATATCCAGAGATTAAAACATCTAACAAGCTAAGATTTATAGAGTGGACGAGGAAGATTTCATAGAGGGGACAAATACACAGCCGGTTGCATTTCTTTTACTGATTTTTCATCCATCATTGTCTTTCTGTTTTGTTAATTAGTTTTCTATCGAAACCCCCCCTAAAGAAACTGTTCTTTATAATTGGTTCTCCTTGTTCATAGAGGAAAGTGAGGCTCCTTGTGAGAGATGACCTAGGGTGCACTTTGCTGCAAACTAGAGAAGAGATACATACATAGATCTCTAATTCTGGAGTGGTTCGACAGCCGGTCAGTCTCATCACCAAGTGTCTTGGGTATGCTGAGTGACAGGAGACTCTCGGGATGTTTTGAACTAGTGACTTGATGAACGAGAGAGTCTTAATGATCGAGAGACCTGTAAGATGAACACACAATTAGGGGGTGGGTGGGTGTCCCCGCGCAAACCCTCTGGTGCTTAAGTCAGTTATCGATAGCGCAAGAGTGTTCAAAGTGCCAAAGAAAGTATACCCGAGGTAGGAGGCGTGGCCTCCTATTTATAGAGAAGGGAGAAAGGGACACGTGGTGGCCATCCCAAGAGTCTCGCAGTGAATCCTGAGAGTCTCGTGACCCATCTCGAGAGTCTCAGGATGGCATATCCGAGGGATATTCTTGGTGGTGAAAGTGTGACGAGCTTTAGGCATAAGGTGGCTGGGTGAGTGACAAGTGATAGCCGAATGAGCGAGAGGAAAACACTCTCTCGGTCATATGATCAAGAAAGTCTCCCCCTCTTGATCATGTGGCCGAGAGAGTCTCCTTCTCTTAGTCATGTCATTGAGAGAGTATGAGTACTTGGCTTGTTCCTTTTGTATTTTGCTCTCGTCAAGGGTGCCGCCCCTAGACCTCCGCTTCAGGAGGTTAATCATTTATTCATGGGCATAATATTTCAATATGACATGTTTGATCATTTGTAGCTCTACCACTTAGATGCTCATTTACGATCCTGCCACTCAGCTTTCTATGAACCTTTCCTCATTTGGAGGGCATGTCAATTGCTCCCTACGCTTTTGGCTGAGAATCTCGGGTAGAGGAGTACCTTATCTTGCAAACTGTTGGATATTCGTTCTATTGAGCTATTTCATCTTTTGTACCTTCTTTCAAATATGTTCGCGCATCATGTGTTGAAATTCTAGGCTCTCGTGCTTTCCAATTCTCTTACGGAGGTACGCGACAAGTTTGTTTTCCATAGATGTTGAGCTATGCACCAGATAATGCATTTCATTCTACTCGTTGATGGGTTATGCACCATATAATGGGCTTGATTCTGCTCTTGATTATCGCGTTATGCGCAGGGCAATAGGCTTGCACATATTTTTCCCTTGTTGTCTGGCTGTGAGTAGCACAACAAGCTTAAGTTCATTTTTTCGTCGTCGCCAACCCTTGAGCAGGACAATGGTTTTTGGATTTACCCTTCATTATCACGCTATGCATGGGACAATGAGTTTGGATTTTCCCCCCAGTTGTCAAGTTATGAGCGGGACAAGGGGCTCGAGATCCTTTTTTCCCTTATTATCGAGTTATAAGCAAGATAACTGGCTTGAGTTCATTTTTCCCTCGTTATCAGACTATAAGTGGGAAAAAAAAGGTTGAGTTCGTTTTTTCCTCGTTATTGGGCTATAAGAGGGACAACGGGCTTGAGTTCGTTTTTCCTTCCTTAACGGGCTATAAGCGAGATAATGAGCTTGAATTTGTTTTTCTCTCGTTGTTGCGCTATAAGCGGGACAATGGGCTTGAGTTCGTTTTTCCCTCATTGTCAGGCTATAAGGGGGGAACAGGTTTGAATTTATTTTTTTCTTGTTGTCGAGCTATAAGTGGAGCAACGGACTTGAATTTGTTTTTCCCTCGTTGACGGGCTATAAGCAGGGCAATGAGCTTGAATTCGTTTTTTCCTCGTTGTTAGGTTATGAGGGAAGCAATGGGTTTGAATTTGTTTTTATTTTCTGGAAGCAAAATATAACAAACAAACTTTCATAAAGCAATGTGCAAGTAATGAAAACACCAACATTTTTTGCATGGTTTAGCAGATAAGCGAGTACATTCACTATTTTATTTTGGGGTCTTATCACTACCACTAATCACGAGATACATAGGTCACGCACAATTTCGAACAATTTAGTTTCTCGATCTTTCACATAGTCCCTCTTGAATGTGTCTGAAGTTTACTCCTAGTTTTCTCTCTGAGGGCATTAATGATAGCTGACCGCCTTCTTCCAAGGGCATGTCCCTTTGTGGCTTGTCTTGGCAATGGATAAAGTCTCTTTGTTCTTTTTCCCTTTTGTGGATGCCACATAACAGATGCGTGTTTTTCGCTGATCCTCTCAAACTTGTCCCACTCCCTCGAGTGTAGGAAATTTCATTAACAGATAACAAGAAGCAACCACCGCTCCTATATCGTTGAGCAAAGGACGACCCAAAACTACATTGTATGCCTGTGAGGAGGTCTTAACTACAATGAAATTGGCTTGTCATATTACAATTTGAGGTTCAAAGCCTAGTGTGACTGGCAATTGAATAGCTCCCTTTTCCAGTGACGCTGTATAGAGGGGAAGAAGCCTTTTTCAATTGATCACAAGAGATATTCATTTGTTCAAAGCAATTCCCATAAATAAGATTGACTGAACTGCCACTATCAACCAATATTCTGCTTATGGGATGCTTTGCAATAATAGTTGAAATTACCAGTGGGTCATCGTGCAGAATGATTATGTCTCCTCTATCGGCCGATGTGAATGTAATAGGCTTTTCATTTTCCCTAAATTCCATTATTGAGTTAATCTGATATGCTTGATGAGCATAAGCTTTTCGAGAAGAGGAGGAGTCCCCTACCATAGTTTTGCTGCCCGAGAGGATATATATGGCCTGATGAACTAGTTCATTGTCCAGATGAGGATTCTCTCTATAATCCCTTCCTTTCTCTTGCTGTCTCTGATTTGATCTCTCCCGCTCTTCTTTTCTCTCTTCTCCTCTATGAGGCTCCTTGTCTCTCCTTTGTACATACCTTCGAATATGTCCTTCGCGAACTAGCATCTCAATCTAATATCTCAACCCCTGACACTGATTAGTGGAATGACCACGAGTCCTGTGATAACTACAATATTCTTCCTTATTCTTCCCCATGGGATGGTCAACCTTTTTTAAGAGTCTAATAAGACTTGACCCCTTGATGGTTGCAAGTATGGCCGACCGAGGTTGGAGGAGTTTGGTGTAATGGTGGAATTGGGGTCGAGGTACATCTGATCCTCTAACCTGACTGGAGTCTTCTTCAACATTGCGTTCTTTCATTTTCTGCTCTCTATCCTCATTCCCTTCTATAGCTCTCATAACTTCTGTATGGAGCACGTATTTGTTTTCCCTAGTAAACAAATCTACCAAGGATGGTGGGTCCAAACATGATGATTCTTGTAAGGAAGTTAGTTGTGTTCCTTGTAACATAGCAGACACTGCCATTTCAATTGATAAATCATGGATCTCAAGAGTAGCGTTACAAAACCTGTCCATATACTGAGGCAGAGTTTCTTTATTCCCCTGCTGAATACTGAGTAAGTATGTAGCGTTCTTCTTTCTCTAACTATTAATTACAAAGGCCTTATTGAATTCTCTTCTAAGCTACCCAAATGAAGAGATAGAGGTCTCAAGTAAACTGTTAAACCATGTTCGGGTGTGCCCCGACAGAGTTAGAGAGAAGGCCCGACACATTATGTCATTGTCCTATCCGTGCAATAGCATCAACGACTCATAGTTTTGAATGTGATTGTAAGGATCATCCTTGCAGGAGTAGAGGGAGACTTGGGGCATCTTGAATTTCTTGAGTAGTGGTTTCTCCAATATATCCACAGTAAAGGGAAATTTTCTACACTGTTGTTCCTCTACGGCCGGGATTAGTTTCCTCCGTTCAAGTACCTCTTCAACTACCCTTTTCAAGTCATCTCGTATACTTGTTGTTGTTTGGTTATCTTGTCTTCCCCCCATTGGCATACTTGCCACAGTTTCTGAAGGATCAAAAACGAGGATACGAAAGCATGCAACGGAAGCGTTTTAATCAAAAAACGATCCTCGTATTGATTAGAATCTAAGAGACTTACTTTTACGGCGGATTACCGGTCGGAATGGGGCGATAGGGGCAGGATGCGCGGTAGCTTCTTCGCGTGGTGGAGACGACAGCTGTCCTGCTATCCTTCGGCTCCTTCGCATCAAAACTTCGAGGCTCTCTTTCGATCTTCCGAAATATGACTCGAACTCGTGGCCTTTCTTCGGTGAAGAAGAATGAAAAACGACTTAGATGAAAAAACAAATAATGAGAGAATATATATAGGGAGAACCCTAGGGTTAAAACCCTAGTGGGCCAAACCCTAATGGGCCAAGATCATTTAATTAATTTTCTAATTGGGTTAGCCCAATTAATTAATTAAAAACCCTAATGAACTATTATTTTATTCTAGGCCAATTGATTATGGACCATTCTGAATAAAATAATTCTCTCTCAATGTAATTCATCCAACAAGCCAAATGTATTAAAAATACATGAGTTACATCGAGCTACCCCGGGGACCAAAAGACAAATTATTCACGGCTACTAAAATGACCAAAATATCCCTGCTACCTAGTAGCTATATTTTGTCATTCTAAGTGATCCAACTATCACCATATGGTAACACTGACCCCACGAATAATTTTGCATATGCCATGTCTTTGACCTACTAGTGTAATGACGAAAATACCCCTCTGCGTAACACCCATCATTTAGAAAGGAATAATGTACTAACACCTTTCTAAATGATTTCTACCATCCTTAGATCACTAGTCCAATAATCCGTGACTACTCGAATGTACTTGCTTATCACTGGGAGCTACCCAGAAGCACACACTCTTAAGTCACGTTCCCAGGGCCCTGGATTATTCGATTATTCTTGGACAATCACAAGGGGGTGAATCACAGAAACTATCTTGTATTAGTCTGTCTTAGCTAATTAGAAACCATACTCCCAACTCAAAAGGATATTGATCTTTGATAGACCTCACCTACAATGAATCTAAGAATACAGCTCTAGGTTCACTAGACCACCAACTAATACTCAAGTATTAGAGTACTCGTCCACGTAGTAGCAGTGATAGACTAGCTCCATGATAATTAGTACTTTGTCATTAGCTTCTATCACAGGTCCACTCTACGCATTCCAAATGCGCTTGTACAATTAGAGTAAACGGACTGTTTACTGGCTAAGGCAAGCCATCCTCCATTAGGATCTATTGCACAATGATCTTATCATGATAGAATGCCCAGTTCTATCAAAAGATCAAGAGTAATATTTTCTTGCTTATTAAGTACCCATGATTCATGCCTAACTGTGAAGAACGACCCATCACATGAATCACTTACTTAATAGCATGGACACCTTTCCAACAATTAAATGCAAATAATATATGTGCCATAAACTGAATAAAAGAAACATCATTACCATAAATTAAACAAAACGTGTCTTTAGGGCATACATTTCCAACAGTTTCATGGTACCTTCCCTTTTGTGGGTTCCTCACCTTGTCCTCTATTCATGGATTATCATTTCTTTTGGGTGCAACGTGGGGATTCTTCCTTGGTGGTAGTGATCTCGGCCTATTCTCCTAATGAGGAGAAGATAGAGAATGAGAGTCAAGAGTGGCTTCCCGATAGGAATCGAGTCCCAAATCAAGCTAAGACTCATGTGGCTGCATAGGTTTCAGCATAAACCTTCTCAAGGTATTGGGTAGTGTCACTCCAGGCATCATGCTTTGGAGTATCCCAATCATGTCCCGAAGTGCTTGCATACCTTCAACATGTTATTGTCTTAAGGCCTCATACCCATCCCACGAGACCATAAGTGGTGGCTATTGCGAAGTCCCAACTTGTTCAATAGGGTATGCTTGTGGGCCGATGTTAAGCGGATGCGGGGCTGGCTGGTATCTCACTTGTGGATTCAGGGGAATAGAGTGAGCACCACCCTGTGGTTGAGAGTCTGGAGGAGCTTAAGGTGTTCCCTTTGGCTCAGACTCCCGTGGAGGTGGGTGGGCTCCCTGTTGCTAGGAGTCTTGTGGAGGTGAACATGTTTCTATGCCTTGAGAGAGAATTCGTTGATGTCCATGGGTGTTTTCCATATTTTGAGTTGGCTTTTTTTTCTTCTTCCCACAGACGACGCCAATTATCGTTACCAAAATAAAACAATTTATTTTTAATCGTGGGAGAATACAATGTGTGTGGATGATTACGAGAATTTCGAGAGTATAGAGTCTTATGAGTCTTGGAGGTCCTGAGAGTCTTGTCACTAAGTGTCTTGAGAGTCTCGTCACCAAGACTCTTAGGTATGCTAAGTGACGGGAGACTCTTTGGATGTTTTGAACGGGTGACTTGATGAACAAAAGAGTCTTGATGACCGAGAGACCTGTAAGACGAACCCAAGGTTAAGGGCGCGGGTGGGTGTCCCCATGCAAACCCTTCGATGCTTAAGTCAGTTCTTGAGAGCGCAAAAGTGTTCAAAGTGCCAAATAGAGCATACTTAAGGTCGGAGGTGTGGCCTTCTATTTATAGATGAGGGATAGAGGGACACATGGTGGCCATCCAGAGAATCTCGGGATGGCGTATTCGAGGGATATTCTTGGTGGCGAGAGAGTGACGAGCTTTAGGCATAAGGTGGCTGGGTGAGTGACAGGTGATAGCCGAGTAAGTGAGAGGAAAACACTCTCTCGGTCATATGACTGAGAGAGTACTCTATCCATCATATGACCAAGAGTCTCCCCCTCTTGGTCATGTCACTGAGAGAGTATGGGTGCTTGGCTTGTTCCTGTTATATTTTGCTCTCATCGGGGGCATCGCTCTTGAACCTCCATTTCAGGCGGTTTATCATCTATTCATGAGCATAATATTGCAATATGACGTGTTTGATCATTTGTAGCTCTACCACTTGGATGCACATTTACGATCCTACCACTCAGCTTTCTATAAACCTTTCCTTGTTTGCAGGGCATATCAAATCTCTTATATTCATATTTCAAAAATTCCAAAAGGTCAAACAGTTTTCTTTGCACAAAAACCTTTAAATCTAAAATGTTTTTGAAAATCTAATTCACCCCCTTCTTGGGTGTCTATTATTTCTTTCACATTCTCTCTTCTCGTTGACCAGTTATTTAAAAGCAACGGAATAGAGCAGTTGTAGGCTCTACCTGTTGGAAATGTATGCCCTAAAAACACGTTTTGTTTAATTTATGGTAATGATGTTTCTTTTATTCAGTTTATGGCACATATATTATTTGCATTTAATTGTTGGAAAGGTGTCCATGCTATTAAGTAAGTGATTCATGTGATGGGTCGTTCTTCACAGTTAGGCATGAATCATGGGTACTTAATAAGCAAGAAAATATAACTCTTGATCTTTTGATAGAACTGGGCATTCCATCATGATAAGATCATTATGCAATAGATCCTAATGGAGGATGGCTTGCCTTAGCCAGTAAACAGTCCGTTTGCTCTAATTGTACAAGCGCATTTGGAATGCGTAGAGTGGACCTGTGATAGAAGCTAATGACAAAGTACTAATTATCATGGAGCTAGTCTATCACTGCTACTACGTGGACGAGTACTCTAATACTTGAGTATTAGTTGGTGGTCTAGTGAACCTAGAGCTATATTCTTAGATTCATTGTAGGTGAGGTCTATCAAAGATCAATATCCTTTTGAGTTGGGAGTATGGTTTCTAATTAGCTAAGACAGACTAATACAAGATAGTTTCTGTGATTCACCCCCTTGTGATTGTCCAAGAATTATCGAATAATCCAGGGCCCTGGGAACGTGACTTAAGAGTGTGTGCTTCTGGGTAGCTCCCAGTGATAAGCAAGTACATTCGAGTAGTCACGGATTATTGGACTAGTGATCTAAGGATGGTAGAAGTCATTTAGAAAGGTGTTAGTACATTATTCCTTTCTAAATGATGGGTGTTACGCAGAGAGGTATTTTCGTCATTACACTAGTAGGTCAAAGACATGGCATATGCAAAATTATTCGTGGGGTCAGTGTTACCATATGGTGATAATTGGAACACTTAGAATGACAAAATATAGCTACTAGGTAGCAGGGATATTTTGGTCATTTTAGTAGCCGTGAATAATTTGTCTTTTGGTCCCCGGGGTAGCTCGATGTAACTCATGTATTTTTTAATACATTTGGCTTGTTGGATGAATTACATTGAGAGAGAATTATTTTATTCAGAATGGTCCATTGGGCTAGAATAAAATAATAGTTCATTAGGGTTTTTAATTAATTAATTGGGCTAACCCAATTAGAAAATTAATTAAAAGGTCTTGGCCCATTAGGGTTTGGCCCACTAGGGTTTTAACCCTAGGGTTCTCCCTATATATATCTCTCTTTAGTTGTTTTTTCATCTAAGTCGTTTTTCATTCTTCTTCACCGAAGAAAGGCCACGAGTTCGAGTCATACTCCGGAAGATCGAAAGGGTGCGTTTGAGTTCTGATGCGACGAAGTCGACGGCTAGCAGGACAGCCGTCGTCTCCACAACGCGAGGAAGCTCCCATCGCTCCATTCCGTCCGGTAATCCGCCGCAAAAGTAAGTCTCCTAGATTCTTATCAATACGAGGAACGGTTTTGTTTTTAAACCGCTTCCGCTGCATGCTTTGTTTCCTCGTTCATGATCCTTCACTACCCTGTACTCTTTGCACTGGACAAAAAATCCTGCCAACATGGCCCAACCATTTGGATGCAACTAGGCCTGCACCAATATCTCCTCCTCCAAAAATAGCATCCCAAAAAGGTGTAGTGGAAGACTAGGCCCAACTCTTAGACTATCCAAGTGGATTGCTATACGGCCTTCCCCAACTGTAGTTGTATATTTCTTCACTTGAGGACTCCTCAACCTCATTATCGTGGGATGCAAAAAGCTTCTTCAATGTTGTCTACGAGCTCACTCCTTAGCACTAAGTGTTGTAGCCTAGGCGAGATGGTGACCTAAACAAGGCATGAGGTGCTTTTCTGTGGCCTGGAAGATGGTTGAGAAGAATCCATGAGGTTTACCTTAAAAGTGTTAAGTTTTGGGGAGGAAAAAGTCTTTGAGAGCAAAGTCTTCCAAAGACTCAGAGTCTTCAGAGGAGTAGGAAGTCTAGCAAAGTCTTTGGAAGTGTTGGAAGACTTTTTAGGAGCTCCAGATGACTCTGGCTCTTTGGAAAGAAAAGCGAAAGTGTGGCTTGTGGGGGACCACCATCTATTTATAGCCTGAGTCTTTGGAAACCCAACTGTCGCTTGAGCCATCCGGAGACTTTTCCTCTAATGATTCGATCCAACATCAATCCGGGTTGACCTGCATCCCAGTCTTCGGGACATTAGGCACCCAAATTGTTTTACTTTTCCCTTTGCCTTACGGCCCAAGGTAAGAGTAGGGAGCTATTGTTGTGGGATGCCTTAGGAAAATCAAAGCTAAATATCCTTAAAAAAAATCCTAAAAGTACTATCCCAAGAAAGCCAAAGACCCAAATGACCTTGAAGAGTTTTCAGAATAAGAGTCTCCTGGAGCCTTCAGAAAGTCTCTGGCATATCCAATTCCTTAGCATCCCCGAAGCCCAAGACTCATCCAAAGAGTCTTCCAGGCTTAAGCCATCCGATGAGTCTTCAGACCCTTCGGAAGGATACTCATCGGGGCACTCAATCCCTAAAGATACCTCTAAGCCCTCTGGCCTTTTCACTCGAAGGAACACACATGAGCATGCCACGTGTAACATGAACCTTCTAATATCCTATATTTTTTAAAAGGCTCAAGAGTAATTTTAACTTGAGCCATAAGTGGAATTATCAAAAGATTTAGGACTTAAGTATAATTTCTTACAGTTATTAGTACCGAATCGACTGCAAGGAATGCCCTAGAACGTAGATGTCTAAGAAAATTGATATGGTACTGATAAGCATCCCGAGATAGGATTTATAGTATTAAAAGAAATTGGAATCGAGATAGTTTTCGGTACAACTTTGATTCAGGCTGAAAAATTGAATCATCATAGAGGGCTTCGATTTTGCGTAAGGATCAACCCTGAAGTGGTTTCAGTATGAAACAAGGGTTCGGTGAGGGCGCATGGATGAAATCGTCCTTATCGAGTAAGGCATTAGTTATTAATTTTGGATTTTCGGTATCATAATGCAAATTAATTTGATGTTTGAGGCTGTAATTGCAATTAGGGAATTGCCCAAGTAAAATAGAGATAAAATTAAAATTAAAATTTGTAATTTTTTATATATATTAATGTAATATATAGTGTGTATATATGTATAAATGTAGGCGTGTGTGGAGGCTATACCCTGCAACTTGATGGCCATACCTTCTTCTGCAAATGGAGTTTTACACGCAAAGAGGGATAGCCAAGGCAAGGGAGTCGGTGGGTGCATTGGCTATAAATAGGAAGCAACTGGATGAAGAAAAGGGAAGAAATAAGAAGTGAAGCAATGGAAGAGAGTTTGAGAGCAAGCAATGGTCGAGTGATGGCAGCAAGTAACGACGGAAGCGGAGGCCGGGCAGCAGCTAGGGGCGATCAGTGGTGGTCTCGATGAGCAAGTGGTGGTCGGAAGCAGCCATGAGGATGGCTGGAGGCGGCCTGTAGCGACGGTGGTGGTCACACACAGGGGAAGCTGTTGCGGCGGAGGTTGTCTACGATGGCAACGGTTGCAGGGCTGGCAGTGGCAGTGCAGGAAGCAGCGGGGGCCAGCAAGTCAGGAAACAGCAAGTGGCCGGCGAGCATCACAGGCGGCGTGCGCACAATGGCTGTGTGCTGGAAAAGATGAAGTGAGAAAGAAGAAGATAAGAAAGAAAAAGAAAAAGAAAAAAGAAAATAAAAAAATAAAAACAAAAAATGTTAAACAAAAAAAGAGGAAAAAATCTCCAAAAATTCTAGGAATTAATTTGTGGTTAGAGGAGCATGCTAGGAGCCAGGAAATTGATCTGGCAGGCGTTTCAAGATCAGGGCTCACATACCAAGGAAGCTTGAGAGGCTAAGTTAAGGTGAGTAAGATTTCTTAGAAAATTTTAGAAAATCAGGAAAGTTATTTTATAAATTATTATAGAGAAATATTTAGTTCGGATTTACTGAGGAAAAATAGGAAGAAATAGAGGAAAGTTATGAGAAAATTAAGAAAAATAGAATATTGATATCCTTGAATAAATATGGTGGTCAAGGTATATTGAGGTTCCGAATTGAGTTCATTAGAAACTTGGCACGAGAATTAAGATATTCGGAGATGCATTCAAGGTAAGTGATTCGATCCAAAACCCGATTTTATGTAAATGATTTTATCATATTGTCATGCCTTGTTGTGAATATGTCATGTAGATTGCATTTATATGCTATGATGAAATGTGCATTATGTACACGATGATATTATTAATCATGTATCGCATAAGGGTTTGAGAGTACGAGCCTATACCGCTGCTCTTCCAAGGGTGCACCCATACACCTCGGCATGTTGCAAGAAGCTATAAAAATAGGGAGTAGCATTAAGTTACGGTAGGCTCAAACCGAAATAAAAAGGAAAAGGACATTTTGCATCCATGCACAAAATATGATTTTGTACCCTTACTTAGATGATTCATCATCTAACTTGAGCTTTGCCTCTAGAATATTCAAACGTTCCACAGATGGAGATTGTAGCAGAAATGAGGATGAATGAGGCATGAAATGGCACTTAGCAAAGTGTATAATGAATTGATTGTATGTTATGTAACCCATATATTTAAGTTCTGCTACTTTGAATTCTGAACGTTTTGAGGAATGATAATGTATAACCTTATTTATAGTTAATGTTACAATTAAAGTTCGATTCTAGCTTCCGCATTTGATATTATGATGATTTCAATTGAAATAGATAAATGAAAATTTTGTAATGGATATGAGGAATGATATGGTTCAGCAGTAGCTTGAATAGAAAAAAAAATTATTATCCCAGAATTGTCCTAAATTATAACGCACCTGAAAAACGGGGTGTTACAGACCTTACCGCCAAAGTCAATAAATACCCACCTACTACACAACAAACAAAACTTTTTTGGACTCTCTCTCTTTTACACATAGACTTAGGACCCGAAGACTTTAACACTAGTCCACACAGAACCCATCGAGAGACTACTCATCCGGAACATACCGCATACACACATACATACATTCATACTTCTACTTTATGGTACCATTATTTGACTTAGGCATTGGAAGATTCGTGTGGGGAAGATCCCTACGTGCCTTCTAACTATTCCTTTATTGCAGACTTATCCAGTGCTGCCATTCGGAAGACTCTTCGAGAAGCCTCTTTGAGAAGTAGGCCCCCGGAAACTCCCTACATCCTCCTAGCTCTCTTGGACAGCAAATCAAGCCCAACACCCGATGACTTTCCTATGGTGCCCCGAACCTTGACATTTTGTTTGGATTCTGTCAAGTTGTTCCTTAAGACAAATAAATTTAATTGTTGTAATTAGGCAATAACACATTTCAATTTTATTTTTTTTCCACTTAGTAATTAAAAATTGATTTTGCAATTATTTTTCTATTAATCTTCTAATTCTATTCAATTTTTTTATAAAAAAAAAATGTCAAAGTGACAAAAGCAAGAGTAAAGTTGGGGAATCTATCCAAAGTAAGCCATTGTTTCTTTTACATATTTCTACACAATAATCCAAGCACGTAAACATTGATGGTGAAGGTGATGATCAACAACAAGAACAATCTACACATTAAAAAAAAAGAAAAAAATGTTAAAATCCAACATTTTTAAGGTATGTTTCAAAAAGGACAACAATTCAACTACAAAGATGGTGAACTACAAAGATGGTGCTGGATATGGGACATTTAAGAAGCGTTTGAATTGCAAGCATCCAACTCAGGTGGGTCTTGACAAGACACAATCTCAAATAGCTAAGTTTGCAACTTCTAAACCCTCTTATTTTTTTATTTATTCCGATGAAAAAAATTAGCTAAAATTATTTTTATTGAACATTTATCTTTTAGTTTTGGTGAAAAAAATAAGATTTGTTAATTATTATTAAAATGCTTTAAATCCTTTGGCTAAACAAGTGCCTAGAACCACTCTTACTAGTATACTTCATTCACTTTATAAAAGGGGGAAAAAAAGAGTTACAACAAATTTTCAAAAATTTAAATGGTGAAGTTTCTATTTGTAGTGATCATTTGCAAAATGCATTCATACAATGGGCATTACATGTTATTGGATTGATGATAGTTAGAACATTCAAAAAAATGTATTATTGCATTTAGAGTTTTTGATGAAAGACATTGTCAAAAGTATTTATAAAATTACTAGTTTTATTTTACAAGAATATTATTTAGTAAATAATTTTTTTTTCTATCGATTTCGACAATGCTTTTGCTAAAACTGCTTCTATTAGAGAATTGAAAAGTATTTGTAAACCAAGTTTTGATAGTAAACTTGTTCATATATGTTCATATCATGTATTAAATTTATGTGTTCAAGATGGATTGAGGTCTCCTAAAATTTATCTTACCCCTATTATAAAAGTTATTTTGTATTTGTGGGCTCACCCACAAGTAAAGAAAAAATGGACTAGATTTTGTAAGGAAAATGGAATGAGATCTAAAAGATTTTAAATGAATTTTAAATGAATTATTTTCTCATAGATAAGGAAAATGGAAAATGGAAGATGTTTCAACAACGTATGAATTTTAAATGAATTATTTTCTCATAGATAATTGTTATTGTGCTTTTATTGCAAATAATAATGGTTCTACTGTTTTATATCGTCAACAATGGAATATTTGTGAACAAATTTTAAATTTATTAAAAGTGTTTAATGATGCTACATATACATTGTCTGGTATTTATTATGTTACATCTTCATTATTTTTAATGATATGTAATAATATTGTAAATATTATGCAAGAGTATGAAAATGATTAAGAGTTAAAAGAAACAATTAGTTTGAAGAAAACAAAATGGTGCAATTATTTTAATGAAATTCCTGAAATTTTATCTTGTTGCTATTGTTTTTATCTTAGATGTAAATTAGATGGTTTGTTTGACTATTTGAATTCGTATGTTAATTGCTTAGGAAAATCTGATTATAATGTTGCATAAAAAGTAAATTACATTAAAAAGTTAGACTGCGTTTTCTTTATTTTTTAATTTTTAATTTTTGACTTTTGAATTCATTTTCAATTTTTTGTTTTGGTAATCTATTTTCAAAAAATAAAAAATGCGTTCGTTTTGTCATTTTTAAAAAATATTTCTCAAAATAGAAAATTAGAAAACGCGTTCCTTTTGAAATTTTGAAAATAATTTTTTAATGATATTTTATTAAGTAAATTTAATTATTTAAAAAATTAAAATTATTTAATTTTAAATAAATAAATAAATTAACTTAAAAAATAATAATAAGTGCGATCATAATGTGATTATAAATAGGAAGCATTAAAATAAAAATTAAAGACATGAACTAGTATTACATAATATGATTATAAATGATAAGATTACATCATTAGAAAACACATTTACTTTAAAATTTTGAAAAAAAATATTTTATAATATTTTATTTAATAAATTTAATTATTAAATAATAAAATTAACTCTTGTTAATAAAATTTTACTATTAAAATAAAATAATAAATTTAATTAATATATTACTGACACCTCAGTGATAATTTATATTAAATATTATTATACATAATATGTGTAATATGCTTAATAATATATTATATATTATCTTATATTTTTAATTATTATATAAATATACTATATTTTTTAAATTTTAAATAAATATATAATCTTTTTTTAAAAAATTAAGAATAATTATTTTTCTTCCTTCTTTTCTTTTTTAGAGCCAAAAAATAGAAAATAGATTGTGTTTTTCATGTTTTAAATTTAGAGATTTTTTTTTTGTTGAAAATAATCAGAACAACATTTTATTGTTTTAAATTTTCTTTATAAATTTTTTTCTTATTTTTGAAAATGTATTTTTAAAAATGTTAAAGTAAGCGTATTTTTATTTTTATTGTTTTAAAAAATTAAAAATTAAAAATAATTTAAAAATAGTAAAGAGAACGCAAGCTTAATTTCTTATATGTATATTGAGTTTAATGTTAATTTTTATAATGTTGCTCAACAATCTTCTTAATCTTTAAATATGGAAGAATTTTTTAAAATGAGTAAGATAGAACAACTATTATTTTAAAGGCAAAAAAATCAAAAAATTTATCAAGTTTTACATATGAAATTGATTTATATCTAACAATTTCTTTTGAGTTTAATATTCGTCTATCTTAAAAAAAAAAAAATCTAATTTTAAAATGATGGAAATAACATTTAATCAATTTTCTTATTTTATCTCAAATTGCTAAACAAATTTTAGTCACTATTGTCTCAACGGTAGTTAAACAAGTATTTAATGTGAAAATGAGTATTTTGGACGAGACACTAATCAAGTATGACTCCCAAATTTAGTTGAGTCATAAGCTTATCTGGATTAATGGATCGAAGCAAAACTTATACAGTAAGAGATCATCAACAATAATATTGAAGATTTATATGAGATTATGATCACATGCACAATAATTGATATTTTTGAAACTAATTCCGATTAAGTTGAGGGAGTTACAAATTTAAATACTAAATGAACTAGGTGAGTTTTCATTCCTTTAAAGTCCAAAAGAATATATATGCAATTTAATTTATATAAATTAAGTCTAATTTTTTTTTTTTTATTAAATGAGCTCGAACCAAAATTAAAATCAAACCATTAGGGAACTAGATGTTCCAGTTCCCTGGTGGTTTGGTTCTGATTCCACCAGAAGGTGGAACCGGAACGTCAATTCTGAAACCGTGGTCAAGCCTAGGTCCATTTGTGGACTTTGCTTGATTTATAGACAATGTCAGTTCCGCTTGTTCGAATCCAATTCCACCAAAAGGTAGAATCGGAACCGGCAATTTTGGAACCGTGGACAGGCCTAGGTCCATTTGGGGACTTTGCTTGATTTGGGCTTGAACAAAACAAACTTGTGGGCCTTGGCCCATATTGAGAAAATAACATTGGCCAGTGTAGATGAAGGGCAGCGTGGCACAACACCCATTTTAAAGTCCTTCCAATATTAGGGAGTAGGAGAATGCATTGAAATCAAAACGGCAATAATGATGTAACGGGAGATATCAGCAGAAGCCGATAAGAATATTATTCCCACGGGATAAAGTATGGGCGTCACTACAAGTATACATAACCTTATTCATTAAGCATAATCTGGAATCCAAAGCAGGGTATGTACATATCAGCAAAGACTCACAAGCTGAAAAGATCCTCAGTTTGTTGTTGATATGCAACGGAGTGGAAATGAGGCAATTGCTCAGAGTAACTAAACTGCTCATAATCCTTCCTAAGCACTGCTCTTTCTGCCATCATTCACAGAAATTCGACGAGGCCCGGCGTGAAATCGCTTTTTTGCCTTCATCCGCATCGGGTTGTTCTTGCTCTGTTTCCATTGAAAAGAAAATTTAAGTTACACTGGCGGCGCAGTTACAAATGCAAATGAAGACGAGAAAAGGTGTTTTGAGCGTTACCATTAAGCATTCATCGGCAGCTAGGTCGCATATGGGATAGTCGTGGGGGCAACAGGATTCGTGGTCATCACAGCAGGAGCCATTCTCATACGGGCAGCAACCATATGAGAGGCACTCAATGGAGAAACCGAACACGCAGCAGCAAGTGTTGCCCTCGGGACAGGTATAGTATTCGTCACAGACGACTAGGCTGGGACCGGGAGGGGAGGGAGGAGTTGGGCCGGGGTTGGGAGGATTTTGGCTTGTCTTGATGGGGTAAGATGGCTCAATTGCTATCCCACATTTACCGGAAATACTAGCAACATTACGCTCCATCCTAATGTAACCACCTTCTCCTCCCCAGTCCTCGCCCCATGAGTTCTTCACAATCCAGTAATCCAAGCCGTTTTCTGTACCATATCCAACAACGGTAACACCATGGTCTAGGTCTGTTCCACATTCTCCTGTGAATACGCCCTGAAGAGAGAGATGGTAGCATCAAAGAGATTGGATTACTCAGGCAAAGATCACTTGTTCTCTAAGAAACTTATACCACTACCCTGCTAGATTCCTAGACTATATCTACATATTTTGCTAACATCTTCATGGTAACCGTCTTTTCCCTAATTGGGAACAAAATCTTAAATTTATTACAGCAAATTAATGGCAAGAGTTCTAAGTCAACAACAGTGGTGTAAAGTAAGTCTAGTCAATGGTAACTTTCATCCATGTCGAATCAGCAGCATTGATCTGCAGCATTGATCTGCCACCTAACAATGGCTTATATCAAACAAAGGAAAAAGATAGAATCTTACCGAGTAATAGAACTGGAAATCCATGCTAGAACCTTCAATGGCAACGCTAATTGGCTGATTTGCTGCTGCCTTCTGCAACGCCTTCTCATCGTACTCGGGCAAATCTTCATAATCATCAATTGTAACAACTCTTGCATTTTTCTACATAAAGAAAAACTGTCATTTGTCAGCAATTGAAGATAGAATCCATGTAAATATTTTGGCCTCAAAACTGAGTCGAAGAAATGAAACTAACCCTGTATTGGTCGCATGCACCATTTTTAGCAGTGTAGGGATAATCTTCGTCAGTATCAATGCCACCATTGATAATAATGAACTCAAAAGCAAGGTCCATGTCGCCGCCATTGCATCCTTGATTATAACCTCTATCGCAATCCACCAGTTCTTGCTCGGATAACGTCAACAGATCGCCGGTCACTATTTGGTTGATTCCCTCCACAGCAGCAACTGCTGAGAACGCCCAACAACTCCCTGCATTTCCGACAAATGAGTACAAATGTTAATATATCATCGAAGTCATTATTCACCATTCTTTTCTTCTTTGTAAATTATTGTAAAGGAATTAGGCTATTTGTGCTTAATATAGTGCAAATTCGAAAACACCACCACCCCCAAGTTAACAATCCAATTATACTCCAGTGATCTCCCAACAAATGTAGACTACAAACCTAACTTAACATGAAGTCAAGAACGCCCAAAAGCCTGATTGGTTGCAATTTTCAAAGGTTTTCTATAACATCAAATGCCATAATGATTCCAATATTAATATTAATATATAACATATAACGCACAAAAGACAAAAGGAATAAAGAAAGGGCAAATTTGTCATTCTAACGTACCACAGTCCCCCTGGTCCTTCACCGGAGCAACGGCACCTTTCTCCCTCCAGTCGACGGACTCCGGCAACGCCTCGCCGGCGACGGGAGCGTACCGGTGGTTCTTCTTGGACCTCAAAAGGCTCCGCCGGGAACTGGACTTGGTCCCCAAGTACATGGACCGATACTCCTCGTTGGTGAGGTCAGCGAACCGGTTCAGGCCCAGTTTGTAGGTCCGGTTCTCGGCGTTCCGACCGTCGATGAACCGGAGATTGTCCTTGAAGATCTGGAACCTCCTCTCCTTCTCGCCCAGGGCGTTGTAGTTTTTCCGGTGCTTCACCAGCCAGGCCTCGTAGATGGCCATCACTTCGTCGTCGGTCCTCCAGCTAGATTTCTCAGCGGAGCTGAGGATCGACATGTCCGAGCCCGATGAAAGGACGAAGAGCGTGACGAACCAGAGGACGGCCATGGCGATGAAGCATCTGGACGGACCCATTTTAGCTTCTGTAAGAGATCTGGGAGGGATATTGGGAGATGGTATGGAGCAATGAGCTTGGCAGTTGACAAGGTGGGGGTGGGGTTATAAAGATAAAGAAATGGGGTGGGTTTAATATATATTATTATCTCCAAATAGGAAATTGACCTGCCTCCTCCAATCCCTAAATTAGATAAAATCATTACTTTTTATGTATCATCATCAAATAAAATGACAAAAATATGTATTTATCTGATAGAAATGCTAAGGCAAAAGATTATATGAATCATATGCGGGCACGTGGCAGCTCAACTCTATTATTCTCTGCAAAAATCTTTATACATTAATATTTTTGTCTGGATCTCATTTACTCGGACAAAGTGACAGTGATGATAATCTTAATATATATATATATTGTATAAACAGAATAATATGATTTTAATCGTACATGTGATGGAAAAACCAAAATTGTACATTAAAACGGGTATTAATATTATAATGAATATTTATAAATGTTTAAATAATAAATGTAATTAAAATAAAGGAGTCATCATTCACGTTTGTACCACTTTTTAATTTAATCTTTATCTAAGCATTAATCACATTCACATATGCGTTGTAAGTTGTAGCCAATTTTTTATTTTACCCCCCATCAAGTTGAAACACACGGTCACGGCACTATTAATCAATTGGTGTCGCGCGAATCGAAGCGGGACCAACCATCATTATGATAGAGGTAGAATTTAGGGCAAGAAAATCTACTGAATTGCACTGAGGAAGAGTGGAGAAAAACTGTCGAATTGCAATGAAGAAGAAAAGCTCCAGTGGAAGATTTACGAGAGAGATTTAGGTTTCTTAATTTTTCATAATTGTTAGTACAAATTAAAGATCTATTAAATAGACTAAAACAAATTTACTAAGCTTGAAAGTAGAAAAACACTAACAACAAATCGATCTACTAATATTATCTAACAGAATAAATAAATTGAAATCAAATAAAATAGATTAACCCATGTAGCACCATGCCTATAATTTATTTTAACTAAATCAATTAGCCAATAACCAACAGAAGAAAATCACACCCCCCCCCCCCCCCCCCTTGTCCGCAAGGACAAACTAAGGTAGGTCTTCAAGGGAGTAGTTGAGATCATTAACATCGATGTCTGAAAAGAAATTTCACATCACAGAAATAGCATTGGCCTTTTTTCTTGTGCTCTCAAGTGTCTTGGTTCGTAATTCTTTTGAAGGATCTGACATTATTGATGGGGTCGGTGCTAGTCCTAAGCGCAAGTGAGGAACACAAAATTCTTAATGCATCATTGTTTCCTGACTTAGGTGGAGTGCTAAATGAACTATCCCCTTTTATTTGCAAGCCATTATGTTCTTCAACCAGTTGGGCCACCCCAATAGCATCGATTAGCAAGCGGGGTTGTTTGATTTTGATGTCCAACTTAATTTCATCTTTGAGGCCTGCGATAAAACAACCGATTAAAAATGTTTTCGGTAGTCAATCGACTCAGTGGGAAAGCTTCTCAAACTCTTTTTGATACGAAGAAACGATGGTGAGTTGCTTGACTTTAGTGAGGGCTTCAGAGGGGTCCTCATAGTCAGTTGGATTGAAACATAGTAAAGCTTTGGTGAATTCCTCCCCAAGTAAGTGGTCCACGAAATTTTGTCACTCAGTGGTGCCATTATAGGGCAATGTCCTCTAAATGGAAAGAGACTACTTGAACTTATTTACCAAGCTCAATGCTTTGAAACTCAAAGAATTGTTCTACCTTATAAACCCAACCCATTGGATATTCACCGCTGAATTTTGGAAAGAACAATTTAAGGTGTTGATGGGAGCGGTCGTTGGTGTTGTTTGTTCAAGAAGAACCTTCAACTACAAAGGGATTGGTTTCGTTTGGCGAGTGGTTGGGTTTGATGAGTGCTAGAGAGCTTGAAGTTTAGTTAACATCGTCTGCAAGGTGGCATGAATTTGGTTGATGCTTAACTTGTGTCGAGCTAAGATTTCGTGAACTTCATTACAAAATTTAATATTGATTTTGTTGTAAGTGTCCATGGTCAGAACCTAACTCTAATACCAAATGACAAAGATTGAATTTAGGGGGAGAAAACCTGTTGAATTGCAATGAAAGAGAGGAGAAAAACTACATAACTATAGTGAAGAAAAGAGGAGAAAAGCTGTAGAGCAAAAATTTATGAGAAAGATTTAGGCTACGTTCCCTTTCTTTTCAATTTTCAGTTTTCTGTTTTGGTAGCCTATTTTTAGAAAATTGAAAACGCATTTTTTTTTGTCATTTTAAAAAACTATTTCTCAAAACAGAAAATTAGAAAACGCGTTCTCTTTGAAATTTTAAAAATAATTTTTTAATGATATTTTATTTAATAAATTTGATTATTCAATAAATTATAAATATTGAATGTTAATATATTATTAAAAATATATATTTTTTAAAGTTAATGAATTTTGTAATATTTTTTTATTATAATAATAAAATATAAATAAATAAATATGTTTTGAGTTTAGAGTTTGTTTTGGATGAAAACGCTCAAAACAATTTTTTGTTGTTTTAAGTTTTCTTTATAATCTTTTTTTTTTGTTTTTAAAAATGTATTTTTAAAAACAACAAAAAGAACGCGTTTTCACTATTTTAGAAAATTGAAAACTAAAAATGACTTGAAAATAGTAAAGAGAACGCAATCTTAGTTTTTTTAATTTTTCATAATCATTAATACAAATTAAAGGCCTATTAAATAGACTAAAATAAATTTACTAAACTAAAAAATAAGAAAACACTAACCACAAATCAACCCACTAATATTATTTAACAGAATAAACAAACCGAAATCAAATAAAATGGATTAACCCACGCAGCCGCCACGCCTATAATTTATTTTGACTAAGTCAATTAACCAACAACCAATAGGAGAAAATCCCAGCCTTCTACTGCATGCAGTCATAATGCTTGTATCACATTAATCAAGGAGCATCGCGTGGATGGAATGGAAAATAAATAACTGGAACTTATCGTGGCCAAAGGAGCTCTTTCAGGGCATGCGAGGAGTTGCTGTAAATTGGCGTCGGTAATTCTTTAATGACTCAGCAAGCTTTGTCTAAACTTTGTTCATAATAAATTAATATCGAGGAAGAGAGAGAGGGAATGTATATTGTTGCGGGGGAAAGGACATGATACGATATCATATCATAAAGTAGTTGCAAAGTGATTTCGTTACTTTAGCTTTTAGGCGCCTAGTAAAGGGGATTGGAAGCATGTGCACGTTGGTCTTTCGTTACACCTTATACTCCTTCCTTACCCCAAGACTAATTAATAATAGGTTAAGTTGTACTTAATTTTTTTTGTGTTTTTAATTATTTATAGAAAGGTTTTTGTATTTTAAAAATATTTTTAGAGATTTCTATAGTTTATATTTTTTTGCTTAAAACACCTTCTCCATTAATTTTTAGTAATAACAATGTTGGCCCTCAAAGCATAAGTCGAGAAGTCAGATGAGTAATATACCGGTGTCAATCTGGTGGATTGCGAATTCGATTCTCGCCTTACGCAAGGACCAGAGGTTTAACTTGCGATTTATCTACCTTGATGTAATCGAAAATACAAGCACCGAAGACCACGCAAGAACGGTCATCCCAAATAATAACAATGTTGCTTAAAATTAAATTAAATTCAACTAATCTTTAATTTTACTCTTTATTTCTTTTTTAATAAAAAAATAAACAACTTAAGAACTAACAAGCAATTGTCGCGCCTAACAACTAGCTACTCTTAACACATTCTCATTGTCAGCGACAGTTCTTCTTCATTTTCCTCTGTTGTCAACCACAAATAAAGAAGTAAAAAGAGAAAGAAAAGGTATCAATGGATTTGATTTGTTTATCTGCATCTTATTCTTAATCGCTAGCATTATTCTTATTTTTCTTCTTTGTTGTCAACAATGATCGGTGAGTCTCTATCTTCTTTATTAATTCTTTTTTTTTTTTCTTCTTCTTCATTTTGATCATTTTGCCCAATAATTCTTCTTTTTCTTCTCCTTCTTCTTGGTCGACTCTTTTTCTTCTTCTCTCATTCCCGCCCCAAAATCTAGACAATGGGTTATAGGTTCCTATCAACCAACTAGAATCATCATGAAAGGAAAATTTGTTGGGCCACATCATTAGAGGCAGCAAAATTGGTGTTAAAGGTGAGGTAATTGACAACATTGATCAATTGGCAACATTTAGATCAAATCCATCAATTGGCAACATTTAGATCAAATCCATCAATTGATCAATGATGAATAAGAGAAAGACAAACAACATCGATGATAAAAGAAGAAGATGTAGGCATTGAGATTAGATCAATCGATCCCCTTCCCTTCCGTACTCTCTGTCTACGCTGTTGATCACAAAGATCAATAAGAAGAAGACAACGACAGTCAACAACAAAGCAACGTTAGAAAGTAGTTTGCTATCTGCAACCACTACTTATGGTTTTCCTTTTTCTTTCTATTTTTTAATTAGAAAAATAGATTAAAGTGAGGCTAAAGATTAATTTGAATTAATTTAATTTTAATTAAAGTTGTTATTTCTTAAAATTAATGGAAGGGATGTTTAAGCAAAAAATATAAACTATAGGGACATTCAAAAGTATTTTTAAAAAATAGGGGGTCTCCTAACAAATGACCCAAACAACATGGTGCAATTTACCTTAATATATAGGATTGAATGAACCATAAACTCCTTGAACTCTAGTTTAATTTTTTTTTTTTTTTTTGTGGCCCGAGGAAGGGAATGGAAGGGTGCATGTTCAAACACTTTTCTTAATTTGTTTTTCTTCAAATAGGTGTTGAGTTATGTTTTTATGATGAAATCTAAGTCTGTTAATCAAGTAAAACCTAGTATTAATCGAGTAACACATTACTTACTTGCGTAAACTCATCTGTCAATTGAGTAAAAATGTTTGGGAAAGTTAATTTTAACCAACTCTCAAAATAATACTCGAATACTATTAATCGAGTAAAACCATGAATGGGCTTAAGGTTAATCAAATAAGAAAAGGATTAGTTGAGTAACAAGTGTTCACACTCGACTAATTTATCAGTTTAATTGAGTAATACTTGAATACTCTAAGAATGAATAAAGTATATGCTGAATATATTCAAGTATTTATTGAGTTAAAAGCTTTAAACAAGTGATCTAAATAATATTCGCCTAACTATGAAATTAGTCGAGTGATAAGAGAAAATACCCTCAGGTCCATGATTATTCAATACCCCGAGAATATAATCATTGGCAGCAGTGACACGTGCCCACTCAGGAGCCACTCCCATGACGTCACCTTACTTAAGCCTAGAGACGACACGTGGCAGATACGCCTCACCGCACCGGCTAGCTAGTTGCTCAGCGAAGATTCTTCAGATTCCTCGAGATCAACCATCACACTGAGAATCATGGAAATAGAAACAACCCCGAACTCCTCGAAAATGATTATGGAATCCATATTGGTAAGATCCCAGCTCCGCGAAGAACGGGATAGGGATCTCGACAATTTGAAAAAGAATCCTTACCTTGGCAGAAGGACAAAAGGGGGAGGACCAGTAAGGGGTAAGGGGATCCAATATTTTCTTTCTCTAAGTTCGAAACTGCATACTTTGAGCTTGGGTTAATCTGGTAATCTGACTTGAACGTCGGAGTGATCCTGGGGGAGCAAGACCCCGACTCCATTGCAGGTACATGGTCTGAGGCAGATGAAGGTGATCAGCCACCGCATCATCAATTGGCGCCCACTGTGGGCCCGAGGGATTTTTCTTTTTGTCTCTCCAACTCTGGTTTACTGCGACGTTCAAGATATATATCTCTTAGTCCAATGGCAACAATAAAGCACCAATCTAGGGCGGCTGAGGGTAACCCCGCCCAAAGCCGAGTCAGAATAATCGTTCGAGGAGCCAATAGGGAAGGGATCATAGTCCAGATAATCCTCCTCCCCCGCCTGATCGGATCGCACTTTTGGAGAATCAGGTCCAGCGCCTGACGGAGTTGCTTACTGGCTTCCTAGACCACAAACAGGCCCATCATTCTCAAACGGGGGGGGGGAGGGAAAAGCCCCCACTAGAGGAAGGATCTTACCTGAGCGAAGCAAACCCCCGAGGAAGGGGTTAAGAAGATGGACATGGGGAGGTCGAAGAGTCTTCCAGCATGTCGTATGCCCAACAGCAGCAAGAAATGAGGTTTCGTCAATTGGAGAAGGAGATTGCGGCCTTGAAGCCGAAGCAAGGAGAGTCTCGGGGGACTGTGGTGAATCAACCCCTTAGCCTAGAGATCATGGCTGCGATGCCGCCTGAGCATCTTCGCATTCCGGCTATCAAGCCCTATGTGGGGACTTCCGACCCAATGGATCACCTGAATCTTTTTACTTCCCATATGATGGTGCAAGACGCATCCAAGGCAATGTGGTGCAGGGTCTTCCTAGCAACTGTTGTATCATATTTTTTGATATATGAGAAAATGTGTTTGATAAAAAATCAACCTTAGAATGAAATTTTTTTATGAAAATCTCATATTTCAAAATAAGTTTTTCCTATTTCGAAACATGCATAATTAGTGTTTTGGCACGAAAGCTCAAATGTTTGAAAAATCAAAATTCATGTGTCATGTTTCGAAACCATCTTTCTATGTTTCGAAACATAGTTATGTTATATTTGAAATAAATTTAATATTTATGCATCAAGTTTCGAAACTAAGTTTTCATGTTTCGAAACATTTGTTTTTTCATGTTTCTATACATGTTTCAAAATATATATTGACAAGGTTTCAGGTTTTGCTAAGTTTATATGCTGTATTTTGAAACCTATTTGAAATCTATGCATATGTTTCAAAACCTCTATCATCTCTGACAGCAGTGTATTTAAAATCCTTGATTAACATGTTTTGAATCATGTTTCAGAAGTATGTTTCGAAACATCTGACTCTATTAGAAGAATATTTAAAAATCTATTGTACTTTTGCACTTTATTTCAAATGCTATATGAAAAGCCTATTTTTGGAATAGTCTCCATACCCTGATGTTTTAATTTCATATATGTTATAAGTAGAGAATAAAAGAAAATCATTTTATTTTTAAAAGATGTCCTCCACTCATTCTGTTTCTTGGTGCATATCCAGCTGTAAAAGCTGTATGTTTCAAAACATGGTATGTGTGTTTCGAAACATATGTGTTAAAATGTGTTATTTCAAAACCTATTTTATTATCTTGTCTCTAATGGTTAAAATTAGCTAAAAAAGCTACCATTTTGATATATATATATATATATATCAGTTTTTGAAGACAAGAAGACACTCTCTTACAAGCATACGCAAGTTTACACATCTCTAAGAGATTTTTGCCACAAGCACAAGCAAACGAAGCTCTTTTAACAGGCTCTCAAAGAAGATCCTTTCAATCATTCCTTGATGTGCATTGTGGTGTGAAAAGGAAAAGAAAACTGAAACCAAAGCTCTCATCCTTCCAAGCTCTCCTCACTCCATACCAATAGGTTTGTAATAACTATTTGGTAAGGTGTTTATTTATATTCAAATTGTTGGGTTGTAAAAGATAAGTGTTATTTATCTTGTTGTAAGGTTTGAGTTGAGCCTGTAAAAACTCATTGTGTAAGGTTTTAGGGTGAACCGTGGTAAAACCCTTGGTGTCGTTAGTGATTGTGTTTGCAAATCCTTCAAGTGGGTAAGCTTGAAGGTAGTGGAGTAGACGGGTGCCGAACCACTATAAATCTTGTGTGTACTTGATTTCTCATTCTTACTTGTTTTTATCCTTGATCATGTTTTCAAAAGAATCGTTTTTGAAAAACTAAAGGAGTTTCAATATTTGCAATCAGAGAGTAAGGTTTCGAAACATACCTGCCAGTAAGCTTGATTTCGAAACATACTCATTTATATTTCGAAACATTTTCAACAGAAATGTTAGTTTTGAAACATTCTCCATCAAGTTTAGAAACATAGTGTCCTGTAAGCAAAAAGTTTTTTAAGTCATTAAAAATTTACCCAAATCCCAATTCACCCCCCTCTTGGGATATATTTGCCATTATATAGGTTTCAAAAACTGACTGTTACGCTACCTTGCACATTTATTTATAAAAACTACAACCAAATTCATCAGACATCAATCCTCTTATTAAAGTAGGTGTAGGGTGATTATATTCGCCAATGTGCGAGTGTGCGTGTAGTACAATTTTAAATTTATATTTCGGTGAGTCCGAGTCGGTTCACAGGGAGATTATTTATGGATGAAAACAAAAGTCACAGAATATTTGATTTTAGGAGGTGATTAAAATAATCTAAACGCAAGAATTAAAACTAAACTAACATTAAATTTAAATAGCTTAGGTTAAGACAATTTCAGTACCAAAATCAATTAATTCCCGATTTAATAGAAAAGATCAGTAATATTTATCTGAATTAAGTTTTGTAGATCTGTCAGTGATTTTAGTTCAAGATAATGATAATTCTTGTTTAAGCAATATCCATACATGGCATGAAAATTCTAAGTTAAGCAATTACCATAAATTGAACTATATCCCACAGACAGAATTTATAGATACTGATTAATCATTTGGGCTTAGGTATGAAAACATTTCCAGGTCTAGCAATCTCCATACGTGGCATGGAAATTCTATGTTAGGCTTATGCTCTAATCCAAACTCAAAGATACACCATATGCACACTGCTTAAATTGAATCAGATTAATATTACACATTTGAAGCGTAGCTTTCTTTGGGAATCATTGGCGTTGGACATTGTCCTTGTCTTAACCCAAGATTGGATTTAGCTACTCATCTTCATTTGAAAATAAATTGGCAAGAATTTAAATGACGGGAATTAAAAGACAATATTTAACTGACCATATAGGCGGTGTATAATTAAGAGACAATAATTAAAAGACAATTTTTAACCGACCATATAAGCGGTGTATAATTGAAAGACAATTTTTAACCGACCATATAGGAGGTGTATAATTAAAAGACAATAATTGAAAGACAATATTTAACCAACCATATAGGCAGTGTATAATTAAAAGACAATAAGAATAACATAACACAACTATATGGAAACAAAAGTTGAAGATTCGAGAGAAAAATTCTAAGAACAAAACTATATAGAAACTAAAGTGAAAAATTTGAGAGATAAATTCTAATAACACAACTATACTTTCATTATAGGAAAATTGAATGGTTACAAATGCACCCTAAGTGCTCTATTTATAGGCCACAAGATGCAATGGAGACCACTCAATTATATAATTTAATAATACAAAATATCTAAAGAAAAACAATATACCTAATTTAAAAATACAAAGATAAATAAAATATCTAATTACTTAAAAAATTCAGGTCAAAGTGTAGTTCTTGAAACTTTGTGACTTGATGTAAGCGATAACATCATTCCAACCCATGATGTAAGCGATGATGCAAGCGATGATGCAAGCAACTTGTGGGACTTGGGCTTTTCCTTGTTTTGGGCTTGGGCCTTCCTTGTTTTGGGCTTGAGCCTTCCTTGTGTTTGGTTTACAATCCATATATTATATATATTATATTTATTTTTATATTAATATTTTTAAACCTGCATGCAATCACAAAATGCATAATAGTATTCAATTTAAACCATTTTAAGATCAAAATAAGGGTTAAATTATAACAATTTTTTTACAAAATTGATCACTAATCACACCCCCCAACTTAAACATTGCTAGTCCCATAGCAATTAGACTTTACACTAGCCAAATTTATTCACAATAATCACATGAATATAAAATTTTCAAATTCGAAACCGAAATACATAGAACAAAATAAGTTATCTGTCATACAGTCAAATATTCTAAATCAGATTTCGGTCAAAGGTCATACAATCTTAGGAACGACAATTAGGATGACCATCATTCTACCTTACTCCCTCATCAAAGTTTCGACTTCAAATCTTACTATGGATTTTCCCTCCAATAAAAAAAACAATTCCTCTGGTGTACACACAAGGGGGTGCATTGTTTTAAGAGTAAATGCAAAACAAGTTCAAACTTGGTGTCATCCTTGTAACATCCCAGATTTTCAAACTCAAATATGATGTAATACCTGAAGTTATTAGGTTCTAATACTTGGGAAAATAGGTCTTTTCAAGGGATTATAAAAGCCTTGAGGCAAAGGTTCAGTTTTTGAACCAGTTGAAAAATCGTAAATACTGAAGTTTGGGTAAAAATGTAATTTACCTAAAATCTTAGGGTGCTAAGTGTAATTTATCCATTTTTCAGGGACCAAAAAATGCAATTAAAAATGGCCAGAGGACCAAGTTGCAAGGGTCTAAGTGAAAATTATCCGAAAAGTTTGGGCTAATGTGTAGTTCTTGAAACCTTAAAAATATCTCTTCAAGGTATCATGGATTTCAAATTCAAATCAAATGGAGATTTGGGTTCCAAACTCTATTAAATTCAATTAAGAGACGAGTGGTGCATTTGGGTTGGATGCACATGGGAGAAATGATGAAGCCTTATGTTCAATGACACATGGCAATCAACCATTGGCCACTTGGAAGATAAGATAAGGTCACATGATGGCTCATAATGACCCTTTAAGGTGGCATTGCATGATTGGCTAAGGAAAAGCTTACTTAGCTTCCAAGTTTGCAAAAGTCTCTAAACCTTATCCCTAAGGACATGTGGCAAGTATTCATTAGCCACTTGAAGATAGGATTTGATGTGTAATGATGAGAAATGTGGAAAGTGCAATTAACCGTGTGGGATGTAGTTGTAATAATGGGAAATGTAGAAAATATAATTTACCATGTGAGATGTAATGATGGGGAATCTTGAAAATCTAATTAAACACGTGGAGGCACAAATCCCTAGGGACATGTGGCATATTTTAATTGGATGCTCATGGAAGGAATGATGACGCGACACGTGGCGCAATTTGGTTCGCCGAAGTTTCCTATAAATAAGGGCTTTGGGGTTATTCATTTTGGGCACCAAGTAAGGAGGAAAATGAAGGGAGTTTAAGGGAGGAAATGTTGTCAAAAAGAAGGGAGAAAGTCGAGGGAGAATAAGCCTTGACAGAATTTTTGGGTCTTTCTCGAAGTTCGTGCCAAGCAGTAAGAAAAAATGCGAGAAAACCCATTCCGCTCATTGTAAACCGTGCTTCCTAAGGTAACCGATCAAGGTGAGTGATTCCTGCATGTTTTGTGACACTTTGAGCATTTGTTGCTTCACTTGTGTGTGGATAATAGATTGCATATCATGCCTTTGTGGCTTACATGTCATATTTTCCCTTGGCTATGCATATTCCTTCTGCTTTGTCATATATCATGTTTGTGTTGGTGACTGTGACTAGTTGTTGGGCCATCATGGAAGAAATCGTGCTCTTACGGTGAGCCAGGGGTGACTATGATGACTGCAGGGGTGATTGCAACATCTTGGCATTGCTACCACAAGGGTGGATTTTATAATGGCATTATTGCATTTGCACGCATGTACTCTTATTTTCTGAGTCACTCACTTAGATGTCATTATCTAACTTGGGTGTTTCATACCCTTGGGATATTCCACGTCCCAGGTATATTAGCATGCTAGGTACCCCGGAGACAAGCAGGAGAAAAGGCTACGAGGAGGCTGATGTTTAGTTTAACTTCATGGTATTCAGTGCTATGGATTTTATGTAACCTTTGAATTTATTTGAGACTTGTGTATCACGATTATATAAATATGGGGTTATGTAAGGCTTGGATTCACCTTATATGTTGTTGAGGGTGTAAGTCGGGGTTACTATGTATTGAACATGGTAAGAGTTGTTTGTTGGATTTTGGAAGTTTTTGAATGATGCATTGTGAATAGCAACTAGGATACTCAAGGTTATAAGAAGTGTGTGTGGGGGTGTCCTGCAATTGTACCTTCAATGATGTATTATCTATTGGAATATTGGAGGTCGTGAGCATTTATCATACTTGTAAAGGAACTATAGTGGAAACCCCAGTTATTTAGCTTTGATTAAGCTTTCAAGTTCGATCCAATACTTCCGTTGGTAAGGGTTTCCATAATGCCTGCGGCAATGTTAGCTTATATTTTGCATCATTATGTATTTGGAAAAGTGGGGAATTACAATCCTAAATACAAAGAACGCATTTTCATGAAAGAATAGGGAATTAAACATAGCTTCATGATTGGAATAATGCCATAGATAAATAACTTCTGAATTTAAACAAAATTCCTTACTCTTAACTCGAATCCTAAGATCACATGATTTATAGAATCAAGAGGGACCAGATTGGGTTGTAATGGGGCTATGAGTTAATACATGTTGTCAAAGAAAAGGGTAAACTGTGTAAAGGGTGTGTCGGGATTTTTTTTTTTAACACTAATCTCAAACTGGATGTAATGTTTTCTTTAGCATTTATTTTGAAACACTTATGCTGAATAACTAAGAGAACTTCCTTGTTTTTTTTTTCTTTTCTTTTTTTGTTCTTTTTTTTATATGAAAATTCCAAGATAGACTGATTCTTAAAAGCACACCAGGTAAGACAAACTTCATGTGGTTACGGTTTAAATGAAGGTAAGAAAAGAACTTGTGCTAAGAACAACTCAAATGAACTAGCAAGGAAGGTTAATGTAAAGAAAGAAAAAGGTTAATAGGCCCAAATTGAAAGAAATTGATCCCCCTATCATGCATCTACAAAATGATGTTACTCAGTCAACTATTTCAGAGTTTGAAACCAGTCAAATTCATTCACTATCATACTAGACATTCAAAGCAAATTGATGTTTTGAAACTATTGAAAAGATGAGATAAACAATAAAGCGCATTTAGAGTAAGTGTTATTTCACTCAGAATTAACGATTATTAGGCCCAAACACTTACTCGGGTAATAGTCTCCATTTCTGTTGAGGGATCATGCAGTGTGTTAATCAGCTAATTACTATTGCCTTTGACTTTATGACCGATAAACCAATTTCAATTTATTAAACACCCGATGCATGCAAATCACCTATTCTAATCCCATACATCTACATTTTCAAATAAGAAATTAATGCATACATGATTCATACTACAAATTCAATTGGCTATTAGTGTATAACTCCAAAGCTTTAAGGATAGTGTTATTTAAAGCACACATAATTTTTTTAATTTTTAATAGGAGTAAATAAAAGTAAACAATTCACACCAAACTACAAACATGTAATTGCAAATTCACAGTTAAACATGGACTAAATAATTCATAAATATACCTTACTTCCCCCAACTTAACTTATAGTAGTAAAATAGGGTTGTTAGGAATACCTATAACTCCACAAGTCTGTAAGTTTACTATGAACTGCTAAATCTTCAACAAACGAGTGAGAATATCCTATATATATATTTTTTTTTTCACACTGAAATAAGAAAAATTCATGCAAGTCATATAATAAAGAGATGCGTCTTAAGAGTACAAAAAGTACTCCTTACTCAGCCATCTTATCATAGACTTACCTAATAGCATTCCATAATTTTTTTTAAAACATAACATAAAATAAATTCATGCAAGTCAAAATAAACAGATGTATCTCAAGAGTACATAAAAGTACTCCTTATTCAGTCATCTTATCATAGACTTGCCCTCCTTAGAGGGATAAATCTAAATTAATCGGACCCCTTTGTCGCTTGCTTCCAATTGTCTTAGACCAGTTTATCCGAGACTCGTAAGGATCGTGTTGTGGAACATAAGCGTGTAATTTTTCTAGCATCTCCTCAATGGTGGATGCAAAAATGAGAATCTTTCTTGCTGAAAGAGAAATGAACTTTTGTTCCACAGCCTGATTAAGAAAATAGAGCAATCCATCGAAAAAATGGTTAATATTTAAAAGTCTAATGGGTTTGGTATGGAGATTGGTCTTAGCCTAGGAGATTATACAAAAGATTTCTTCAAGTGTACCAAAACCTCCTGGAAAAGCAATGAAGGCGTTTGACTGATAAATCTTACAAGCCATGCGCTTAGACATAGAAGTCGTTCTTATAAGTTGACCGCGTGTATACCTGGAAATCTGTGGATCAGCCAAAGGGATCGGCATTACACCTACCACATATGATTTTCCAAGATGTGTAACTTGTGAAATACATCCATTCAATCCACGACTTCCCCTTCCATATACCAAATTAATTTTTTTCTCTCCCAATTTTAGGCCAAGTTCGCTTGCTGCAAGTGTGTATCAAATATCGCTCACAAGTTGAGAGCCACATAGTACACATATGGTATTGATTCAACGAACTAGCTGGCCTTCCATTTATGTTAGTTCTTTATGTATGCCCTGAAAGTAGAACTGGTTAAAGAGGTTTGACAATCAAAAGTAGTTACATAGAAATTCACCAATAAATAAACACAAACAAAAATCATGCGTATATACAAATAGTTGTGATTGTGGCTCACATCTTCCTATGGTTTTACGTCCAGAAACGGCTTAAACACCTTCTATGAAGTGGGGATAGGTTTCCCATCCAATTTTCATAGAAATTGGTAAACGGGGTCAATTATAGTCAAATTCTCAAGACTATAGCGTTGGTGGTCACTTCTAAATTGGGTCCATAAAGAAAGAAGTTCTTGTTGCACTATTCCACACGGATGCGTCTCAAGAGTCAATCGAATATTATCCAAGGACTCCTTACTCAGCCCATCCTTTATGAAACTAATTTTATCTTCTCGATTTATGGAAGTAAACCCCACAGATTTACATCGTGTGTTACAAGTCCATCGAGCACATTTGTGACAACCATTTAATCTTTTTGCTCTTTGTTTTTTCAAAAAACTACTCTTTCTCAATCCTGGAAAGTGCTTAAAACTATGTGAGCTTTCGCGAAGAAATCGAACTTTTGCTTCAATTAACCAATGAATATCTTCAGGGATATTTTTACACATCAAAAGCCTAAGTCTTTCACACCTAGTGGCATAAATCTTTTTAAATCATTTTGTGGGAGAGATGGATAGTACTTGCGAATTTTCGAGAGCTGAAGATCCATTTTTTTTTAAAACACAACTATAGTAAAAGGAAAGTAAAATTAAACTATGAATCTTATAAAAGGGACGAGAGTACCTGATCGAAGAACAACACAAAGAAGAGAAGATTGAGCTCAAAGAAGTGTGGCTTGCCTCATGCAGATACGGGGTCTTTTATAGGGTAGTGGAAGTCACCATTCCGACAACCACACTTGGCTCGAGGCGTGCCACAAGTGTAGGGTCATGTCTGGCGTCTCCTTTCTTCAACTTTCAACTCTTCTTTTTCAACATTTGGCATCTCATTTTTCTTTATAGGGTAGTGTGTCCTTTTTCTTTATAGGCCAGTGTGATTGCACTGCCCGAGAAAAGTGTTTGTCATCAGCGTTAAGTCTGTCTTCCTCTTTTATCTTTCTTTATATATATATATATTTATTTATTTATTAAAAAAAATTATTTTATTATATTTTTTTAGAGTTTTTTTTCTTCTCTTCCAGTTAAGGATCAAATAAGTGGTTTCCCACCTATTCATATAATAACTCCCATTCATTACACCACTTTTAGAGTTATTTTCAAAATTATGTAAATTGATTTTTCTCATAAATGCACATACATATTTTGAAAATATGTCATCCGGAGGTGTTGGTTTTTCTCATAAATGCACATACATATTTTGAAAATATGTCATCCGGAGGTGTTGGTTTTATTACATTAGAGTATGGCACATCAATTCGCACAAAGACCTCACACATGTCTGGTTTAATTTGATTCCTAATAATATAGACTAGCCTAAAAGACATAAATTTAGGCTCAAGTTTGGCTAGGCCCATGGTATCTTCACATTTGGGCTCTTGGGTTTTATCCTCTTCTCTCCCAGACTTCTTCTTTTTTCACATCATTTTGGCTCAATTTTTCTTCTATGATTGCTCGTACCATCCTAGAGTCATTAAGTCTCTCAATTGGCTCATCATTCCTAGGGATGGGTGTAGATTGGACCGACTCTTGACCTATGGGTGCATTAAATGATGATTCCTCCCCAAGACATTTGACCTATGGAATTTTGATTAGGTTGGTTTGGAAACTCACCAGGTTTACTCACGCTCAAGGTCTGTGTAAACTCGGTCAATTGTTCTAAAATGTCACCTATGGCCCAAGTGGTTTGTTCTTGAAGTTCGACTATTTGTGCATTAAAACTCATTTAACCTTGCATAAACTCCTGAAGGGTGTCCTCTAAAAATTTTTCATCCTGAGGTTGATAAACATCAAATCTAACCCCTTATTCTAACTCAAATTGGTGAGGTGGTGGACGAAAAGGTTCATGAGTTTGGAACACATAGTCATTGTTACAAGGATTATTCCAATGGTCATAGGAACTGGGATAATCAGTGTAAAAATCTGGGTCGTAGCCCAACAGATAAGAATTTTCTCTCTAACTCTAGTTAAAAGAAAACCTCCCCTCACTAGGATCGAGATGGCCAAATGCATTAGAAGTCACAGACATGCTAAAATATTGAGACATAGAGAATATGGAAATGACAATTCAACGGCAGATAATGATGCTAATGAATCAATTAATGTTTCAATAATCATACCTGACCGTAGTCTCTTGCACTGTTTAGTAACTAAAAGTTATCTAATTTTTTTTTTAAATTTAATTTTTAATTATTTTTTTAATTTATATTTTTATTATTATTTTATTATTTTTTAGTTGTTTTTTCTAATATATATTTTTTGAAAATAAAATTTTAATTATTATTTTTTTAATTTTTTTTAAAATAGTAAAACAATAACAAAATTCAACCAAATTTAATCTCCCCTGCAACGGCGCCAAAAACTGACTGCTACGCTACCCTGCACATTTATTTATCAAAACTACAACCAAATTTATCAGACGTCAATCTTCTTATTAAAGTAGGTGTAGGGTGATTATACTCGCTAGTGTGCGAGTGTGCGTGTAGTATAATTTTAAATTTATATTTCGGTGAGTCCGAGTAGGTTCACAGGGAGATTATTTATGGATGAAAATAAAAGTCACAGAATATTTGATTTTAGGAGGTGATTAAAATGATCTAAACGCAAGAATTAAAACTAAACTAATACTGAATTTAAACAACTTAGGTCAAGACAATTTCAGTGCCAAAATCAATTAATTCCCGATTTAATAGAAAAGATCAGTAATATTTATCTGAATTAAGTTTTGCAGATCTGTCAGTGATTTTAGTTCAAGATAATGATAATTCTTGTTTAAGCAATATCCATACATGACATGAAAATTCTAAGTTAATCAATTACCATAAATTGAACTATATCCCATAGACAAAATTTATAGATACTGATTAATCATTTGGGCTTAGGTATGAAAACATTTCCAGGTCTAGCAATCTCCATATGTGGTATGAAAATTCTATGTTAGGCTTTGTTGTTGTACTTTTGTACATTAGTTTTAATGATAAAAAACATATATTGGTTTAATCCCTAAGTCGTGTGTCAAGTGTGTGGTTTTCAATATATATCAATTTCAATATCATGTATCACTTTGTGAAAATGAAAACCCTGTTTTTGACTAAGTCTGAAAGATTAGCACCTTATAAGGAGACATATAAGAAAGAGTTTTCTTTTTAGAAAACTATCTCCCGGTAATTTGATATCTAACATTCATTAGTGCTAAAACAATTTTTAATGAATTTTTCATAAAATAAAAAGTATATATTTTGGAGGTGGTTAAATCGCAAAATCGTAAGTTTGTACTAAAACCCGAAATCTACTTTCTTATTGTTTTGGATTTTGATTTTCTAGATATTTTTATTGAATCCAAATAGGGGGTGCTTTGTTATTTACATTTATGTATTAAAGTAAATGGAGGTAAAATATAAATAAAAGAAAATGTGGACATGCTGTGGATTGTGCTTTCATGCAAAATGTTTCTGAATATCTGTCATATTCCTATGCATGTTTCGAAACCCCTTTGAAAAGGTTTTCAACGTTTTTAGTGTATGCTATTTTGAAACATCTCTGTTATGCATGTGTTTTCAAATTAGGTTTTGGATTATGTTTCGAAATGTCCATATCATGTTTTGAAACCTATATGCATCATGTTTCGAAACCTCATCTCCAGAGAGGTATGTTTCGAAACGCATCATGTCATGTTTCGAAACCTCTAACATTCTATCAGCAGATCTTTTGAAAACCGAGATGCATGTATGCTACATTTTTGTATGCTTCTCACATCATTTTATTAATGCATTCTCCATGCTATGAGATTCAAATTTGAATTTGAATGTGAGTTCTTTTAAAATATTCAAAGTGGGCATAAGTGTTTGTCTCCTACTTGTCTATTGTCTCTAAGTGCTTTGTCTAGCTGAAAGCTTGTATGTTTCGAAACCTGTTGTCTATGTTTCGAAACACACTTTGTATGTTTCGAAACCTATTTTTCTGCCTTGTCTCTAACGGCTATAAACGGCCAGATTTCTATCTTTTGGTATAAATAACAGGTATTTGAAGACAAGAAGAGATTGATTGAGAGACAACAAGACACAACAAGTGAGCACACACTAGAGACACACACACAAGCACAAGTGATCTAAATCCGCTTGACAAGCTCTCAAGAAGATCCATTCATACGATCCTAGATGTGCACTGTGATGTGAAAAAAGAGAAGCAAGTGTAAACAACGAGTCTCATCTCTTCAGCTCTCCTCACCTCAAGTTAAAAGGTTTGTACAACCATATTAGTAAGATATTCATTGCTATACATTCCACTGGGTTGTAAAGATAAACTTTATTTATCTTCATTGTTGTAAGGTTTAAGTTTAGCCTAAAACTCATTGTGGTGTAAAGGTTTGAGTTGAGCCTAAAACTCATTGTGTCAAATGTTAGAGTTTAGCCTTAAAACTCACTTGGTGTAAGGTTTGAGTTAAGCCCGTAAAAACTCACTTGGTGCTAGGTTTGAGTTGAGCCCGTAAAAACTCACTTGGTGCTAGGTTTGAATTGAGCCCGTAAAAACTCACTTTGTAAGGTTTTAGGGTGAACCGTGGTAAAACCCTTGTTATGGTAATCACTAGTAAAAAGTGATTAGGATTGAAAAATCCTTCAAGTGGGTAAGCTTGAAGGTAGTGGAGTAGGCGGGTGCTGAATCATTATATATCTTGTGTGCAAGTATTCTTTAGTTTTCATGTATCATTATTGCCTATTGCACATGCTTGCATAAGTTGTGTTATCAAAGACTAAAATAGTTTTCTTGAGAACAAGTTTATACATATACATAGAAAACATATCTTTGATATACAAACATATTTGGTATACTCTTAATTACATAAATCATCTTTTCCAAATATCGTTATTTTGAACTACAAGGTAAAAGATTTCGAATCAAGCAAAACAGTGAAGTAGATTTCGAAACATACATTTCATATTTCGAAACTTGTAAAACAATGAGGTATATTTCGAAACATATATAGTAGGTTTCGAAACCTACTTAACAGAAAGTCTTATTTCGAAACATATATCCTATATTTTGAAAGATAGTATTTTGCCATCAATCAAAGTTTTAAATTATCGAAAATTTACTCAAATCTCAATTCACCCTCTCTTGGGATATATTTGTCATCATTAGGAACCAACAAGCTTATGCTCTAATCCAAACTCAAATATACACCATACGCACATTGCTTAAATTGAATTAGATTAATATTACACATTTGAAGCGTAGCTTTCTTTGGAAATCATTGGCGTTGGACACTCTCTTTGCCTTAACCCAAGATTGGATTTAGCTACTCATCTTCATTTGAAAATAAATTGGCAAGAATTTAAATGACGGGAATTAAAAGACAATATTTAACCGACCATATAAGCGGTGTATAATTAAGAGATAGTAATTAAAAGACAATTTTTAACTAACCATATAGGCAGTGTATAATTGAAAGACAATAATTAAAAGACAATTTTTAACCGACGATATATGCGGTGTATAATTAAAAGATAATAATTGAAAGACAATATTTAATCGACCATATAGGTGGTGTATAATTAAAAGACAATAAGAATAACATAACACAACTATATGGAAACAAAAGTTAAAGATTCGAGGGAAAAATTCTAAGAACAAAACTATATAGAAACTAAAGTGAAAAATTTGAGAGATAAATCCTAAGAACACAACTATACTTTCATTATAGGAAAATTGAATAGTTACAAATGCACCCCAAGTGCTCTATTTATAGGCCACAAGATGCAATGGAGACCACTCAATTATATAATTTAATAATACAAAATATCTAAAGAAAAACAAAATACCTAATTTAAAAATACAAAGATAAATAAAATATCAAATTACTTAAAAAGTTCGGGCCAAAGTGTAGTTCTTGAAACTTCGTGACTTGATGTAAGCGATGACATCATTCCAACCCATGATGTAAGCGATGATGTAAGCAATGATGTAAGCGATGATGCAAGCGATGATGTAACAATGTGATTAGTGATCAATTTTGTAAAAATTTTGTTATAATTTCACCCTTATTTTGATCTTAAAATGGTTTAAATTGAATATTATTATACATTTTGTGATTGCGTGCAGGTTTAAAAATATTAATATAAGAATATATAAAATAAATATAATATATATAATATATGGATTGTAAGCCCAAAACAAGGAAGGCTCAAGTCCAAAACAAGGAAAGCCCAAGCCTAAAATAAGGAAAAGCCCAAGTCCCACAAGTTGCTTACATCATTGCTTGCATCATCGCTTACATCATTGCTTACATCATCGCTTACATCATGGGTTGGAATGATATTATCGCTTACATCAAATCACAAAGTTTCAAGAACTACACTTTGGCCCGAACTTTTTAAGTAATTAGATATTTTATTTATCTTTGTATTTTTAAATTAGGTATTTTATTTTTCTTTAGATATTTTGTATTATTAAATTATATAATTGAGTGGTCTCCATTGCATTTTGTGGCCTATAAATAGAGCACTTGGGGTGTATTTGTAACCATTCAATTTTCCTATAATGAAAGTATAGTTGTGTTCTTAGGATTTATCTCTCAAATTTTTCACTTTAGTTTCTATATAGTTTTGTTCTTAGAATTTTTCTCTCGAATCTTCAACTTTTGTTTCCATATAGTTGTATTATGTTATTCTTATTGTCTTTTAATTATACACCGTCTATATGGTCGGTTAAATATTGTCTTTCAATTATTGTCTTTTAATTATACACTGCCTATATGGTCGGTTAAAAATTGTCTTTCAATTATACACTGCCTATATGGTTGATTAAAAATTATCTTTTAATCACTGTCTCTTAATTATACACTGCCTATATGGTCAGTTAAATATTGTCTTTTAATATCCGTCATTTAAATTCTTGCCAATTTATTTTCAAATGAAGATGAATAGCTAAATCCAATCTTGAGTTGAGGCAAGGACAGTGTCCAACGCCAATGATTCCCAAAGAAAGCTACGCTTCAAATGTGTAATATTAATCTGATTCAATTTAAGCAGTATGTGTATGGTGTATCTTTGAGTTTGGATTAGAGCATAAGTCTAACATAGAATTTCCATGCCACGTATGGAGATTGTTAGACCTGGAAATGTTTTCATACCTAAGCCCAAATGATTAATCAGTATCTATAAATTTTGTCTGTGGGATATAGTTCAATTTATGGTAATTGCTTAACTTAGAATTTCCATGCCATGTATGGATATTGCTTAAACAAGAATTATCATTATCTTAAAGTAAAATCACTGACAGATCTGCAAAACTTAATTAAGATAAATATTACCGATCTTTTCTATTAAATCGGGAATTAATTGATTTTGGCACTGAAATTGTCTTGACCTAAGCTATTTAAATTCAGTGTTAGTTTAGTTTTAATTCTTGCATTTAGATCATTTTAATCACCTCCTAAAATCAAATATTCTGTGACTTTTGTTTTCATCCATAAATAATCTCCTTGTGAATCGACTCGAACTCACCGAAATATAAATTTAAAATTGTACTACACGCACACTCGCACACTAGCGAGTATAATCGCCATACACCTGCTTTAATAAGAGGATTGACATCTGATGAATTTGGTTGTAGTTTTGATAAATAAATGTGCAGGGTAGCGTAGCAGTCACCTACCAGCACCTAGTGATTAAGCTTTTTCAACACTAGCTCGATCGGAATATGGAAGCTTATGTGGATGACATGCTAGTGAAAAGGCTCGTTGCTGAACATCATCCCAAAGATTTGGAAGAAGCTTTTAACTCCTTTGTAAGTTTCATGTAAAACTTAATCCTGTCAAATGTGCTTTTGGAGTTTTTGCAGGAAAGTTTTTGGGTTATATAGTTCATCACCGAGGGATAGAGGTGAACCTAGTGAAGGTTAAAGCCATTCTGGACATGCCATCCTTGAGGAACATCAAGGAAGTGCAAAGACTAACGGGAAGAATGATGGCTTTGGGGAGATTTCTCTCTTGGTTAGCGGAGAAAGGTCTTCCTTTCTATAAGGTCCTATCGAAGGTGAAGAATTTTATCTAAAACGATGAATGTCAGGAATATTTTAGCAAGCTGAAGAAGCATCTGCCCTCACCTCCTATTCTCACCAAGTCTCAGCAAGGAGAATCGTTGTACCTTTACTTGGCAGTAGCCAAAGAGGTCGTGAGTTTGGTGCTGGTCCGAGAAGAAGATAGGAGACAAAGGCCTATTTACTATGCCAATAAGCGATTAACAAGAGTGGAAGTTCGATACTCCCCCATGGAGAAGTTGGCCTTTGCCTTGGTAATCTCGGCAAGGAAGCTTCGGCCCTATTTTCAGGCTCACACCATTATTGTGCTTACAAACCAACTGTTGAGGCAGATGCTTAGCAAGTTAGGGCTCTCCGAAAGGATGTTGAAATGGGCCATGGAGCTCACAGCTTTTGATATAGAGTATAGGCCTAAGCTGGCTGTTAAAGCCCAGGCATTGGCAAATTTCATCACTGAAGGGGTTGGGTTCCAGGAGGCTTCGGAATAGGACCAAAGACCATGGGCACTGGCCGTGGATGGAAGCTCAACCTCAGGCGAGAGTGGAGTGGGGCTGATGATCAAAACCCCTGATATTCAAACCTAGCCCTATGCCTTATGCTTTGAGTTCCGAGCATCTAATAATGAAGCTGAATACGTGGCCCTATTAGCAAGATTAAGGCTGGCTGAGCAGTTAGGAGCGTAACTAATTGAAGTAAGCTCAGACTCTGATCTGGTCATGCAGCAAGTAAATGAAGAGTATGAGGCTTGGGAAGGTCACATGGCAAAATACCTATCTATGGTCAAAGAGCTGATGTAGCATTTTCAGTCAGTGAAGGTGGAACATGTTCCTCGGGCCAGGAATGTAAAAGCGGATCTCTTGTCCTGAATCTCTTCGTCTTCTTTCCCCACAAGCTCTCGAGAGATCCGAATTGAGTCTCTACTACACAAGAGCATTAAAGAGTCCACCGAACAGCTGTGTGTTGAGGATGAGCCTAGTTGGGTGGATCCTTTGCTATTATACTTGAAGGAGGAAAAACTCCCCGATGATGACTCAGAAGCTCGAGAGGTCAGAAGGAAGGCTTGAAGTTTCATACTAGTCAATGGGGAACTTTATAAGAGGTCATTCTCATAGCCATTGCTCAAATGTATCTAGCCTCGCCAAGCAGACTATATCCTCAGGGAGATCCATGAAGGCGTATGTGGAAGCCACATTGGGGCCCGAACCCTTAGCTAAAAAGCTCTTTGGCAAGGGTATTATTGGCCGACAATGGCGAAGGACTCAGAGTAGCTAGTCTGGACCTGTGATAAATGCCAGTGAACCTCTAACCTGGTTTATATACCAACTGTCACTTTAACTCATTTGGCTACACCTTGCCCTTTTACTCAATAGGGTATCGACATCTTGGGTCCCTTTCCCCCAGTGGCGGGTCAGGTTAGATATATTATTGCTACCATAGATTATTTCACAAAGTGGGTTGAAGCAGAATTGGTCGCCTCTTTTACTGCTTGGTGAGTAAAGCAATTTCTGTGGAAGAATGTGGTATGTTGATTCGGGATTCCTCGGATTCTAATTTTTGATAACGACACTCAGTTCACTAACCAATCGGTGCAAGAATGGTGCCAGGAGTTGGGAATAAGGCATCATTTTACTTCGGTGGCCCATCTGCAGGCCAATGGCCAAATCGAGCTTGCTAACCAAACTTTGTTGCATGGCCTAAGGGCCCGTGTGGATAGGGTAAATGGAAGTTGGGTGGAGGAGTTACCGAGTATTTTATGGTCTTACCGAACCACAGAGAAGGTGTTTACAAGTGAGACTCCATTCAGCCTATGTTATGGTTTGGAAGCTTTTATCTCAGTCGAGATAGGCATGCCAACCTTCAGAGTGGAACTCTTTAGCCCGGAGACTAATGAGAAAAATCTAAGAGACAACTTAGATCTCCTTGATGTACTTCATGACCAGGTGAAGATTCGGCAGGCTACCTACAATCGGCGTATTGAAAGATATTACAATCGAAGGGTAAAAGCTTAGAGTTTTCTTCCTGGAGATTGGGTATTACGGAGAGCAAATGTTCGAGGTGCCCGAGAAGCAAACAAATTAACGTCAAACTGGAAAGGTCCCTTCAAAGTAGTAGAAGCCCTTAGCCCTGACGCTTATAAACTCTAGACCGCCGAGGGTGTACCCGTTAAAAACAGTTGGAATATGCAAAATTTGAGAAAATTTTATTAGTAATGTTCTTTATTAACTATGATTTCTGAAATAATTTTTTTTTCTCTCCTATTAGTTAAAGCTCCTCACCGCAAAAGACCTCAGGGGACCACCCCTGACCAAAAATAAGGCTAACCTTGAGGGGCCTTGAACCCTCGACAAAAAAGAAGGGATCAAATGTGATCCTCGGGGGGCCCCGAACCCTCGACAAAAAAGAAAGGATTAGATGTGATCCTCGGGGGGCTTCAAACCCTTGACAAAAAAAGAAGGGGTCAAATGTGATCCTCGGGGGGCCTCGAAACCTCCAAAAAGCAAAGGATCAGATCTGTTCCCTAAGAGATTTTTGTCCCTGATAAAGAGTAGGGGAAATCTTCTAAAGTGTAAAAAAGGTTAGATGTAACCCTCCAGTTTTAGAATTATGGTCTTGGTTAATTAACTAAGACAGGTAACGTTCAAATGAAGAAGGTAAAATAAGCAAGCAAGAAAATTTTATTGAAATATCAAGTTCGAGTACAAGGGCATATATTCTAAGGAAGATAAAGCTGTCGAGACATCAAAGGGGATGGAGTCCACGTCTAGGTTTGGGAAGCGCTTCTTCGTGAGTTTCTTCATGTGTTCAAAGCCACCCCAAATGACTCATTCTAACTCTGTAGCGTACGCCTCGGAGCTTCAAAAATCCTTGCGACCGTTCTGAAAGGCCATGCAGGCATCCTTGAGGATGGATTAGAGCTGAGTATGGGCTGTGCGAAGGTCTTCCTTGCACCAAGAATAGGAATTCATCGTCTCGACCTACCCCTTCTTGGCCTCCTTTAGCTCCAAGGTGAGTTTCTTTACATTCTCTCAAAGCAGGTCGATCGCGCCCTTCGTGGTATCCAGTTCCTCCCCAAGCCTGGAATTAGCCTGGTTAGCTTCCAGCATATTCCTCTGAGCCAGCTCCAGATCCTCGCGAGCTTGAGCCTCGGCTTCATTGGCAAGTTTGGCTTCCTTTTGCGCTAGCTCAATGGACTTGATAAGAATATGTACACTGTGCTCAAGGTCTTCTAGCTTAGAGGAGAGGGCCTCAAGCCCACGGAGCCTCTTAACTTCGGACTCCAAGGAAGCAATTCGGGCCTGGAGCTCTGACTCTCGCCAGGCGATCGAATCTTGAAAGACTCAAAGGCTCTGGAAAATAGTAACAAAGTAAGAGTTAAGGATTATTCGTATGAAAATAACTCAAGGGAAAAGACAGGTGGTAAAAGATTACTCTAAGAATCTCGACATAGTAATCTAGTTCACCTGCAACTGGTGAAGCGCTAGAAACAACCAAGGTCTTAATAGGGGCCTCGGCCACTTCAGGAGCGGGGGTGATTTCAGCCGAAGACAGAAAGGAGGTAGTCTCTATCCTTCATCACTTCATCCTTCGGGCCAGTATCTCCTTCATGGACAGCGCAGAAACCTTTTCTAACGAAGCTTCCCCTGTTAAAAGCCTGGGCGCCCCTCTGGTGCCAGAGACGTTAATATCCTCTTAAAGACATAAGGGATAGGAATGTTAGAAGGTATTGTAGTTGACTCCATACCTGCAGGCGGCTGACCTCTCTGAGCCTCCGCCCTAGCCACTTCAAGAACCTGGGCGATGGTCTCATTATCAACTTCGGATGGGTCTTGCGAGGGGGAGGGCGTTGTTGCAGTTGATTGCTGGGTAGGTTGGGAGTCGCTCTTATTCCTTGGGGCTTGGGATCCCACGAAAGGGCTTTTTGGTCACGCCTCAGCACCGTCCTTGGGGGCCTCTTGGAAGGTCTGAAGATCCCTCTCCACCGTTTTCTTAGATCTGGAAGAGGCAAAAGGTCCTTTATTCCTAGCATTCTTCGAAGCTCTCTTGGGCAGCACTAAGAGCCCTTTGCTTTGGGAGGGCTTGGAAGCCTTCTTAGAGGCTTACTTGGTTTTGGCAGGGGCCGAATGACCTTTGATCTCAGGGAAGTCCAAGACCATCCCCTCAGTAATGGGAGAATAAGTTATCTCCCATAGATTTTCAACTGCGAAAGAAAAATAATGAAGATCAATATCCGGTAATAATGAGGAAATGAGAAAGAAAGTGAAGGGATAACACTTATAGGTCTCGCCATCTAAGCCTGCTTGGGTAAGCGTTGGGTTGGAGTGCCATCCCTCTTCCTAGTTTTGACTGATACCCATGATCCTATCGCCTGGTTCTTTGATATCCTTGATGTTCGGACGCTTGTGTTTGGTGTCCAGAGTCCACCCATTGTGAACATACCAAATTTCTCTTGTGGAACTGGATAGTCTAGGGCAGACGAATATGAAACGCTCATTCCAGTCGTCTAAGTCTTTAGACCCCCTGGAGTGCATGAGCATCGAGGCCCTGATTTCAAGTTTAGGACACTCCTTGGATGTGATGAGACAACCATCCTTCACAATTTTAGGTGAGATAGAAATTTAGCTCCCCGGATCGGGGTTGGGGGTAAAAAAGTAGTCAAAAAGATCCACCGAAGGCTCTATTTTACCAAAGCTGCAGATAATGATGAAGCCCATCAGGTACCTCAACCCAAAAGCAGATAACTGGGCTAGAACGATAGTGAGGTGTTGGAGAAGCGACGTGACCCTCCCTCAGGGAGGTAAGCGAAAGCCCCTGTCAAACGCACACTTATAGAGAGAGAGGCAGCTGGCGACAGGATGACATACCCGTAGATTGGTGTTAAACTCGACCTCCCACTCTTCAGGAATCTTGTATTTCTCCCGGAACTGTTGACACTCTGTTTCACTCATCCATTGGCAGGGAATGGAGGAAACAAGGTGGTTCTCCCATTTAACAAGCTCCACACCGGCCGAGTTAAGCCTTCCGGATCTAGTGATCGCCATTGTAAAATGTTAAAGAGAAGGCAAGGAAGATGCAGAAGGAAGGAGTACTCGCTAACACGACAACCAGCTAAGAAGAGAAAGGATCGGGAGAAGAAGAAAATAGAAGGATAAGAGTTTCCTATTAAGTCCCGGATGGGGGAAAACCAAAGGGCAGGTAATGATGAGTATTAATTGCCTGGAAATTGCATGGCTTGAGATATGAAAAGGTTTGGACAACGCCTGGGGAATGGATATTGACATCGGAACAAATCGATAACCACGCTCCAACAAGTACGCTCAAGAAGAAGGGGCACCCTAACTCTTCGGACCCGACGGATCTCGACCCTCGGGATAAAAGAGAGCGTGAACCGTGGGAGACTCCGACACTCCTTGAACCATTCAAGCTAAGGGGCTTGAGGAGTGGGGGTGTAACATCCCACATCGAGCGATAGGAAGGACCGGAACAACTTACCCTGATGGGCCTACGCGAACTTCCTAGGGGGGTCACCCATCCTTGAGCTTCTCCATCTCAAGCACACTTAACCCCAGAGTTCGTTGCCTACATTCAACCCAAAAGGTATTCAGTTAATGTTGTTCTCTTTCTTACTTATCCTTGATATATACTACCCTTTTCTAAGCTCTTGGGGTATTACATTCTCCCTCTTTAAGCACATGACGTCATCGTCATGTGACCTTACAACTGGTCCCAGACCTTCTTTCCTTTAGGGGGTGCCATCTTAGAAGCCTGCCAGAAGTCGCTCCTTGTGCAGGCCCTCAAGCCTCGGTGCCACTCCCTACCCTCATCAGACCGCCTTCACCAAAGGTCGGCTCTAGTACCACCTATAACATCTCGCATCGAGGGATAGGAAGGACCGGAACAATTTATCCTGATAGGCCTATGTGAACTTCCTAGGGGGGTCACCCATCCTTGAGTTCCTCAGCTTAAGCACACTTAACCCCGAAGTTTTTTTCCTACATTCAGCCCAAAAGGTATCTAGCTGATGTTGTTTTCTTCCTTACTTATCCTTGATATATACTACCCTTCTCTGGGCTTTTGGGGTATTACATTCTCCCCCCTTAAGCATATGACGTCCTCGTCATGTAACCTTACAACTGGTCTCAAATCTCTTTCCCTTTGGGGGCTGCCATCCTAGAAGCCTATTAAAAGTCGCTCCTTGTACAGGCCCTCAAGCCTCGGCGCCACTTCCCGCTCTCATCGGACCGCCTTCACCAAAGGTCGACTCTGATACCACCTGTAACATCCTCCATCAAATGATAGGAAGGACCGGAACAACTTACCCTGATGGGCCTACGCGAACTTCCTAGGGGGTCACCCATCCTTGAGCTTCTCTAGCTCAAGCACGCTTAACCTCGGAGTTCTTTGTCTACATTTAGCCCAAAAGGTATCCAACTAATGTTGTTTTCTTCCTTACTTATCCTCGATATATACTATCATTCTCTAGGCTCTTGGGATATTACAGGGGGGCAAGTGATAAGAGAAAATACCCTCGGGTCCATGATTACTACAATACCCCAGGAATATAGCCATTGGCAGTAGTGACATGTGCCTACTAAGGAGCCACTCCCCTGATGTCACCTTACTTAAGCCTAGAGACAACATGTGGCAGATACGCCTCAATACACTGGCTAGCTAGTTGCTTAGCGAAGATTCTCTAGATTCCTCGAGATTAACTATCACACCGAGAATCATGGAGATAGGAACTACCCTGAACTCCTCGGAAACGATTATGGAATCCATATCGCGGTAAGATCCCATCTCCACGAAGAACGGGATAGGGATCCCTGCAATTTGAAAAAGAATCCTTACCTTGGCAGGATGATAAAAGGAGGAGGACCAACAAGGGGTATGGGGATCCAATCTTTTCTTTCTCTAAGTTCGAAACTGCATACTTTGAGCTTGGGTTAATCTAGTAATCTGACTTGAACGTTGAAGTGATCCCGAGGGAGTGATAGCATGCATATTTATACCATATTTTGGCATTTCACCTCATTCTTATTAGGCCATTTGAAGCAATTTTTGCTGATATTTCATTGTTTCTATTTTATTATGCTTCAAATTGTCCTTACACTATTTTCTATCTTACCTCTACTCTATGGATCCAGGCTTTAGGGAATATTGGATGGGCTAGAGAAGTGGCTCAACTAAAGGAGCTTGGGCCTACTTTCAAGGAGCTTGGGCCTACAATCAAGGAGCAGACTTGGGCTCACTTGTTTTCTGTTGGGCTAGGCCCAACCCTAGCCTCCCTAGCCTTTCCTTTCTTGGCCATGTATTTAAGGCCTCTTAGCATTAATTTTCATAATATCATCATATAGATAGAGAGGAGAAAATAGAGAGGATTCTGCCCATTTTTGTTGTTGTAGCACTTTCTTGTTTTTTACATCTTTTGTTCCATTTTGTTTTCCTTTCTGTAATGATAGGCTAGAGCATTTGTAACCGGTTGTGTGTCTTGAATCCATGTGGAATTTGAGTCCCGGATGAGCTGCAAGAATCTGGTTTGTTGTTTGTTTCTTATTCATTTCTATTTGGTTTAGTTTGAGCAGATTTGTGAATGCATGGAGTTCGTGGCAGGTTTGTGTGAATTTGCATGGTTTCATATTCTGTTAAGTGCTTAAGAGAACAGAATGTTATAGCCGGTTGGTATAACATCTCGGAAATAAATATTATGTGCTTGAACGGTTGTTCTTGCATAGGTCCGGATAGGTTGAATAGAGAGTGAATGGTTGCATTTTGTTTACAAGAGATTTCTGTATCCATTTTATTGTTCCAATCATTCTAATCCTTGGACGGTTGTTGGGGATACTTTGAGTTTGTTTTCCGGAGATCAAAGCATCTAGCAAACCAAGATATATAGAGTGGACAAGGAAGATTTCACATAGGAGACAAATACACAGCCGGTTGCACTCCTCTTATTGATTTTTCATCCATCTTCATCTTTCTGTTTTGCCAATTAGTTTTCTGTCAAAACAACCCCCCCTAAACAAACTGTTATTGGTATTGGTTCTCTTTGTTGGTAGAAGAAGGTGAGGCTTCTTGTGAGAGATGACCTAGGGTGCACTTTGCTGCAAACTAGAGAAGAGATTCATAGATCTCTAATTCTGGAGCGGTTCGACAATCGCTGGCCAGAATTTTGGCGCCGTTGCCGGGGAGCCAAGTTTTTTCTTCTAAAAACATAGAGGACCGGCCCTATTCTCTGTTTGTTTTGTTTTCTTGTTCGAGTGTTTTCTCTATTTTGTGTTCTTGGTGATAAGGTTATCAGTTTTTGTGTTCTTGGTGAAGAGAAATTCTGTTCTGTTCTTGAGATGAACTGATAGCAAGCAGCAACAGAAAAGCCTTATTTACCTTTTCGATCTTCTTTTTGTGTGTGTATGTTTCCTTTTCTGTTTTCTTGTTTCTAGTATCATTTTTGAACAAAGAAGTGGCTGTTGGAGAGGGCTGCACGATCTGATCTTCTGAAAAAGCAACCCTGCAGCCCTGCAGCAACTGAAAAAGCACAAAACACCTGCAGTCCTTCTCTGATTTTCAGTAGCACACCCGCAGTCCTTCTCTGATCTTCATGTGCTCTGATAGGCACTGAAAAGCAAGCTTACACAGTAAGGGGAGACAACCCTGCAGCAGATCAGGAGCATAACCATTTTTAGCATGCTCTGAATCCCACTTTTCTGCCTCTGACAGCAGATCACCTGACCAAGAGGATATTCCATTTTTCTTTCTCACATTTTTCTTTTATTTTCTCTTCTAGCATTCCTTTTAACGTTCCCACTAACCCTCTTTTCGTTTGGCAGATAGATAACCCAGCAGCTGCAACCAAAAGAAAGCAACCAGCAGCAGCCTTCCATTCAGCAGCGGTTTTGACAACCTTCATGACAGATAGCATTATTTAAGGATTGAGCTCGAGATACCGGTGCTATCCTCTTCCTTTCTCATCCCTACTTGATATTCTTTCAAGTCCATATGCTTTCCTTGATGTTTTCTTGCATATAGAGTGGTTTCTAAGGCAAAATAAGAGTAGGTTTTGAGGGAAAAAAATCAGTTTCCAGGTTACTGTTCATAGCTTTTCACTTGCTCCGATCGAGCTGATTTTTGGTGTCCAAAGAAATGGGGGTGTGGGGATCAATAGTCACAGATTTGCTGTGAAAAGAGCCTTTTTTGGCCAAATTCCAACGTTTAGACCACTTTTTGGGCCATTTTGTGTTTCTCAGTGGCTAATTTGGTGTGGTTTTTAGTGTTTTTAGGTCCCTCAGTGTTTTTGTGTTGAAATTTTGTGAAAAATTGCATAAAAAAATCGTCTAAGGGCTTATTGTTTGACCTGTTTTTGTGTTTTTGTGTTTGTGTGTTTTTGTTTTTGTTTGTGTGTTTTTGTTTGTGTTTCTGTGTTCTTGGTATGCATAGGCCATTTTGTGTGCTGTTTTTGTGCTGATCTCTAGTGCATGACCAGGTCATCTAAGAAAACATTACTTGACTTGGATCTTGAATTAGAGAACACTCTTAGAAGGCAAGCTAGAGAGCTTAAGTCTCGGGATAGGATTGACCCTAATAGTGTGTCTAACACTTCATCCGAACCTATTCCAGAATTCATCAATATGGCAGATAATGGTAATGGAAATCATGGAAATAATGGAAATAATGGTAATGGAAATAATGCAAATCATGGTCATTTGGATGGTAGAACCATTAGAGAGCTGGCTGCACCTGATGTGCATTACCAGCCCCTATGTATTCAATACCCACAGCTAGATGCCAACTTCGAACTTAAGTCTGGACTGATCCATTTGTTGCCCAAGTTTCATGGCCTTGCAGGAGAGGATCCACACAAGCATCTGAAAGAGTTTCATGTGGTTTGCTCAACCATGCGGCCACAAGGAGTAGATGAAGAGCAAATCAAGCTAAGAGCCTTTCCATTCTCACTTGATGGATCCGCCAAAGATTGGCTCTACTACCTACCACCAGCTGCCATTACCAGTTGGGATGGATTGAAGAGGATCTTCCTGGAAAAATTCTTTCCAGCCTCCAGAACAGCATCAATAAGGAAGGAAATTTGTGGTATAAGGCAGATGAGTGGTGAAACTCTACATGAGTATTGGGAGAGGTTCAAGAAGTTGTGTTCCAGCTGTCCTCACCATCAGATAAGTGACCAACTCCTAATTCAATATCTCTATGAAGGTCTAATCCCCATGGACAGATACTTGGTAGATGCTGCAAGTGGAGGAGCTTTGGCAGAGAAGACCCCAGCAGCTGCACAAGAACTGATATCAAAGATGGCACAAAATGCCCAGCAGTTTGGCACCAGAATTAGCACTCCTACAAAAGCCATCAATGAAGTCAATGTAGCTGCCACTATGGACCAGCAAAGGATGGAAAACAAGCTTGAGGAATTGGCTTCCATGGTCAGGCAGTTGGCATTAGAGAGAAAGCAACCCCAGCAGCAGCTTTGTGGCATTTGCTCCTTGCCATCCCATACAACAGACCAATGCCCACAGTTGCAAGAAAATAATGAGACATGTGCAGGCATTTTTCCTGGAAGACCATTCCAGCACCAGCACCAGCAGCACAGCCAACCACAACCTTCCAATAGGTATGACCCATACTCAGCCACCTACAATCCAGGTTGGAGAGACCATCCGAACCTCAGATATGGCAGCCCTTCCAATCAACATGTGCACCAGCAGCCATACCACCAGAATCAACCATTTCAGCAGAGGTTCCATCCTTCAATTTCAAGCAACCATGCTCCACCACCAAGGCAGAACCAAGCCATGCAGCAAGCACCACCATTACCCAAGTCAGAACCTACCTTGGATGATCTTGTCAAGCAACTAGCAGCCAACACACTCCAATTCCAACAGAAAACAGAAACCACAATTCAAAATTTGGAGACCCAAATAGGCCAGCTAGCCACAAACATCAATGAGTTAAGGAGTCAAGGTTCCGGGCAGCTTCCTTCACAACCAGTTGCCAATCCAAGGGGTAATGTTAGTGCCATCATGCTTCGAAGTGGGAAAGAAGTGATCATCCCAACCCCTCCACCATCATCAAACAAAGAGCAGCATGCAGAGCAGCAGAATGTAGAGGGTAGCAAAGAGCAGCAACCCCTCTCAGTCCAAGAAGCCAAGCAACCAAACTCCAGCTATCAAGAACAAGGAGAGTCTTCCAACATCCAGCCCCTACCATTCCCACATCGAGCAACACAAAACAAGAAAAGAGCAGAGGCCGAAGTGGATAAAGAGATTCTGGAAACATTCCAGAAAGTTGAAGTCAACATCCCCCTCCTTGAAGCCATTAGACAGATCCCCAAGTATGCAAAATTTCTCAAGGATTTGTGTACTCACAAGAGGAAGCTTATGGGGAATGAGAAGATCAACCTTGGGAGAAATGTCTCTGCCCTTATCCAACCTGCCATGCCAGCAAAGTGTAAAGATCCAGGGATGTTCTCCATTCCTTGTACTATAGGAGACATGCAATTTAGCAATGCTTTACTAGATTTAGGTGCATCCATTAATGTCATGCCTAACTCTATTTATGCTTCATTGCAGTGTGGTCCTTTGAAGCCAACAGGAGTGGTTGTCCAACTAGCCAATAGAAGTACTGCACACCCCACTGGAGTCCTAGAAGATGTGCTGGTTAAGGTTAAGGATTTAATCTTTCCAGCAGATTTTTATGTTTTGAATATGGAAGATAATAGCACACTTGAGCATGCACCCTTGATCCTAGGGAGACCATTCTTAAAAACTGCTAGAACTATTATCAATGTGCATGAGGGTACACTTTCCATGGAATTTGCTGGTAACACAATTAACTTCAAGATACTTGATGCCATGAAATTCCCTGCTGAGGATCATTCCACTTTTCAAGTAAATAGAGTTGACCTGTTAGTGAATGAAGCATGTTCTGAGTCTTCTGATTTAATTGATAAATTCCCCACTGTGCATGAGTTCCCAGATACGATTATTTGCACTAATTGTAGTGATGGAGAGAGTCAATGTGCTGCATGCTTAGAGATTGCTGAATTTTTGCATAGCCATGAGTTTGATTTTGATGCTAACATTTCCCAAATGGAAGATAGTGCTGCTAACCTTGTTGAGTAGGTTGATAGTGCCTTGGAGTTAGAGTTCCAGTCAAATAGGTCAGCCCCCTCTTTGCAGCAGCCACCCACCATTCAGTGCAAGCCTTTGCCTCAGCACCTCAAGTATGCATTCTTGGAGAAAGATGAGAAGCTGCCAGTCATCATTGCAAACAACTTGCAGCCTGACCAAGAGAGAAAGTTGCTGGATGTGCTGAAAAATAATAAGAAAGCAATTGGGTGGACTTTAGCGGACATAACTGGAATCAGCCCATCTGTTTGCATGCATCGTATCTTATTGGAGGAAGGAGCAAAACCAGCAAGGCAGCCTCAAAGAAGACTTAACCCAACCATCCTTGATGTGGTCAAACAGGAGGTAAGTAAATTACTTGCAGCCGGCATTATTTACCCTATTTCTGACAGCAAGTGGGTGAGTCCCGTGCAGGTTGTTCCAAAAAAGACGGGCATCACGGTGGTCCCAAATGAGCACAATGAGCTCATCCCCATGAGAGTGCAGAACAGTTGGAGAGTCTGCATTGATTATAGAAAGCTGAACCAAGCAACCAGAAAAGATCATTTCCCCCTCCCATTCATTGATCAGATGTTGGAGAGGTTGGCTGGTAAGTCACACTATTGTTTCCTTGACGGTTTTTCCGGGTACTTTCAGATTTGCATAGCCCCAGAGGATCAAGAGAAGACCACCTTCACCTGCCCCTTTGGCACATTCGCTTATAGAAGAATGCCTTTCGGTCTATGTAATGCTCCAGGTACCTTTCAGCGATGCATGATAAGTATATTTTCAGATTTTATAGAGCATTGCATGGAAGTGTTCATGGATGATTTTTCAGTTTATGGTACTTCTTTTGATGATTGCTTGGTTAGCTTGGGTAGAGTCTTAGAGAGATGCATTGAAAAGAACCTTGTTTTAAATTTCGAAAAATGTCATTTCATGGTAGAACAAGGAATTGTTTTAGGGCATGTTCTATCTAAGAAGGGTATAGAAGTGGATCGGTCTAAGGTTGATGTTATTGCTTCATTGCCTTACCCCACCTCTGTGAGGGAGGTGCGTTCTTTCCTTGGCCATGCAGGATTTTACAGGAGGTTCATCAAGGATTTCAGCAAGATTGCACTTCCACTTTCCCACCTTCTCCAGAAAGAAGTGACCTTCCACTTTGATGAGCAGTGCAAGCGAGCATTCGAGGAACTGAAGAGTCGACTGATTTCTCCACCCATCATACAGCCACCCGACTGGGAGTTACCCTTCGAGCTGATGTGCGACGCCTCTAACTTTGCAGTGGGTGCTGTCCTTTCACAACGTGTGGAGAAGAAGTCACATGTCATTGCCTATGCCTCGCGCACCTTGGATGCTGCTCAAGCAAACTACACCACGACTGAGAATGAGCTTTTAGCTATTGTGTTTGCTTTAGATAAATTTCGCTCCTATCTTCTGGGTTCTAATGTTGTCGTGTTTTCTGACCATGCAGCCCTAAAATACTTATTGAAGAAGCCCGATGCTAAGCCCCGGTTGATACGGTGGATGCTCCTACTTCAGGAGTTCAATGTGGAGATAAAAGATAAGAGTGGGGCCGAGAACCTTGTAGCTGATCATTTGAGCAGGGTCCCTCCTTCTTCAGATTCCACAGTCATGGACTCCCAGCCTATCAGGGATGATTTCCCAGATGAGTTATTATACCACATTCACGGTGTTGAGCCCTGGTATGCTGATTTAGTAAATTATTTAGTTGCTTCTGAATTACCTGCATATTTTAAGAAGGAACAGCTAAATAAATTTAAGAGTCAGGCTCGGTATTATATGTGGGATGATCCCTATCTGTGGCGCATGTGTAGTGACCAGGTCATTAGGAGATGTGTGCCTAACCATGAGTTTGCATCTGTCTTAAATTTTTGTCACACACTTGCATGTGGTGGTCACTTTGGTCCCCAACGTACAGCTAGGAAAGTCCTAGATTCTGGATTATATTGGCCTTCACTCTTTAAGGATTCATATGAGTTCTGTAAGAATTGCACACGTTGCCAACACACAGGCACTATATCACGTAGGAATGAAATGCCTCAACGACCCTTATTGTTTTGTGAAATCTTCGATGTTTGGGGTATTGACTTCATGGGTCCATTTCCTGTGTCATTTGGTTATTTGTACATTCTGTTAGCTGTGGATTATGTTTCAAAGTGGGTGGAAGCTAAAGCCACCAGGACTGATGATGCTTCTGTGGTTGCAGATTTTGTTCGTTCTAACATCTTTTGTAGGTTTGGCATACCCAGGGCCATCATCAGCGACCAAGGATCCCACTTTTGCAATAGAAAGATGGACACCCTACTTCGTAAGTATGGGGTAATACACAAAGTGGCAACTCCTTATCATCCACAGACTAATGGGCAAGCTGAAGTCTCAAATAGGGAAATCAAGCAAATTTTGGAGAAGACTGTCCAGCCCAATAGGAAAGACTGGAGCACGAGATTAGAAGATGCACTTTGGGCCTACCGCACGGCCTACAAAACCCCCATCGGCATGTCCCCTTATAGGTTGGTTTTTGGAAAAGCGTGTCACTTGCCGGTGGAGGTGGAGCATAAGGCATATTGGGCAGTGAAGCAATGCAATATGGACATCAGTCAATCGGGGTCCCAAAGAAAGCTCCAACTTCAAGAGCTTGAGGAGATTAGGATGGACGCATATGAGAACTCACGCATCTACAAGGAGAAGACCAAGGCTGTGCATGACAAGCTTATTGTGAAGAAGACATTCGAAGTTGGCCAGAAAGTTCTGCTATACAATTCCCGTCTCAAGTTGATGCCCGGTAAGTTACGTTCTCGTTGGACTGGTCCTTTCATAGTTATTCATGTTTTTCCCTTTGGTGCAGTTGCAATCAAGGACGAGTCCAATGCAAAGCAATTCACAGTGAACGGGCAGCGGCTTAAGCCATTCTACGAGAGCTTTCAGGAGCATATTGTGGAGGAGCTGCATCTCCTCAACGCCACCTACATTTGATACATCAGGCTGTTTCTCTCTCCCTAGTATTTTACATTTACTTGTCTTATTCTTGATTGGAATTGCATGTTTACATTGAGGGCAATGTAAAGTCTAAGTGTGGGGGGAGGCAGCATTCTTATTTTGGCAACATTTTCTTTATCTTTTCATATTTCTTTTTCCTTGGGTTTAGTTGAGTTTGTTTTGCGTGGAAATGCAAGTTAAGCAATTAAGTCTAAAAGAACCCATCATGATTAGAACTTCGATCTTATCTTCCTTAATTTCGAGTGACTTGGCAATGAGTTTAATTTGATAGATTGATTGGGTAGTCTACAGCCGTGAGGATTTTGAGCCTATTGTCTTTCTTGTGTGTGCATTCACCTATCATGATCTCCACTCTAGAACTTGTTTTGATTCTTGGTTGAGGCTATATTTGTTCATGCATGACTCAAACATGATTAAGGCATTCTTTCTTGTCCCCATTTAGCCATTTTGTTATACGAAAGAAAAAAAAAAAAAAAAAATTCAATCAATCCCTTTCGTTTGCCACTTAGAGCCATCATTTTTACCCTTCATTTTCATACACCCTTTTTGGACCTTCCAACCTTAGGAAGAGGAATAGTAAGTGCATTCTAGTGAGAGAGATTGAATTCATCGAGCAAGTCATAAGGCCAAAGGCCATTTGCATCCATGAAAAAGAAAAAGAAAAGCAAGAAAAGGATAGAAGGGTGAGAAGGAGCGTAAAACGCACTCACCTAGTCAAAAAAAAAAAAAAAGAAAAAAAAAAGAAAATTGATGAGAAAAAGAAGAAAGCAAAGTTGAGACAGAGCGTAAAACGCACTCAACCGAATAAAGATGCAATGTTCTTCATAACGCTTGGAAATTCTATCTCTTGATCTTAGAGTTGCATGAAATGTTTTCTCGACCTAAGGCATGTTTTCCTTCATTGTTGTCTTTCCATTTCTTTCTTCCCCACATTACAACCCTGAATAAGTCCTTTTGATTTGTGGCATGCATTTGACATGGATAGTGGAGATTGAGAAGATAAACAAGCTTATGGTAGTGGAATTGTGATTGGGTGAATTTGAGCGAAACAGTCACCACCACCTCTTGAGAGATTTTTGAGCATACACTTGCCCTGTGAGAGGCTTCCACTTTTGATTTGTCTTATTGGATGAATTGCCATGTCACTTGTTTTCTTGGAAGTAGAGGAAAGATGATCTTTGAATGATGAATTCTTGAAGACTTACCTACCTTGCATCTAATTTGTGTTTTTCCACATTTCTATTCTTGAGTCATAGAGTCTAGTGTTTTGCCCAGGAGTGCAAAAGTCTAAGTATGGGGGAATTGATAGCATGCATATTTATACCATATTTTGGCATTTCACCTCATTCTTATTAGGCCATTTGAAGCAATTTTTGCTGATATTTCATTGTTTCTATTTTATTATGCTTCAAATTGTCCTTACACTATTTTCTATCTTACCTCTACTCTATGGATCCAGGCTTTAGGGAATATTGGATGGGCTAGAGAAGTGGCTCAACTAAAGGAGCTTGGGCCTACTTTCAAGGAGCTTGGGCCTACAATCAAGGAGCAGACTTGGGCTCACTTGTTTTCTGTTGGGCTAGGCCCAACCCTAGCCTCCCTAGCCTTTCCTTTCTTGGCCATGTATTTAAGGCCTCTTAGCATTAATTTTCAGAATATCATCATATAGATAGAGAGGAGAAAATAGAGAGGATTCTGCCCGTTTTTGTTGTTGTAGCACTTTCCTGTTTTTTACATCTTTTGTTCCATTTTGTTTTCCTTTCTGTAATGATAGGCTAGAGCATTTGTAACCGGTTGTGTGTCTTGAATCCATGTGGAATTTGAGTCCCGGATGAGCTGCAAGAATCTGGTTTGTTGTTTGTTTCTTATTCATTTCTATTTGGTTTAGTTTGAGCAGATTTGTGAATGCATGGAGTTCGTGGCAGGTTTGTGTGAATTTGCATGGTTTCATATTCTGTTAAGTGCTTAAGAGAACAGAATGTTATAGCCGGTTGGTATAACATCTCGGAAATAAATATTATGTGCTTGAACGGTTGTTCTTGCATAGGTCCGGATAGGTTGAATAGAGAGTGAATGGTTGCATTTTGTTTACAAGAGATTTCTGTATCCATTTTGTTGTTCCAATCATTCTAATCCTTGGACGGTTGTTGGGGATACTTTGAGTTTGTTTTCCGGAGATCAAAGCATCTAGCAAACCAAGATATATAGAGTGGACAAGGAAGATTTCACATAGGAGACAAATACACAGCCGGTTGCACTCCTCTTATTGATTTTTCATCCATCTTCATCTTTCTGTTTTGCCAATTAGTTTTCTGTCAAAACAACCCCCCCTAAACAAACTGTTATTGGTATTGGTTCTCTTTGTTGGTAGAAGAAGGTGAGGCTTCTTGTGAGAGATGACCTAGGGTGCACTTTGCTGCAAACTAGAGAAGAGATTCATAGATCTCTAATTCTGGAGCGGTTCGACAATCGCTGGCCAGGGAGCAAGACCCCGACTCCATTATAGGTACCTGGTCTGAGGCAGAGGAAGGTGATCGACCACCGCATCATCATCAAGTATTTGCATTTGGTAATCGAGTAACAATTAAGATTAAATTGATAAGTCTTTGGACTTGTGTTAAATTGAGAAGTCAAGTAATCAAATTTCTTATTCGAGTGAAAAATATTAAGTCTCTATACTTGGACATTAATCGACTAAAAGATTAGGCTTAATCAATTAAATCTTACCTTAGTCAAGTAAATTTGTGCCTTAGTCAAGTATAATGGGCTAAACAGAAAGCGAGACTTTATATCAATTTTATTAATCGACTAAGAGGTATCTTGTACTTGAGTAAATAACTTGTTATGATCAAGTATCAAGAATGTTTAATCAAGTAACACATATGAAGTTAAAATGCTAATCGAATAAGATGTATTCTGCACTCGAGTAATATCATTATGTATTCAAGTAATAAATGTGCTTAATCGAATAATTAATTTGAAGTCAAAATTATTGGTCCCTTAGGATATGACCACTCAAGAAGAGGCGAATTAAGAGTTTAAAAATTTTGTCAATTTACTTAATTAAAATTCTTATTATTTAATTTTAAACAAATTAAACATCACATATTAATGGCCAACGAGATTTCGGTACGTGTCCCACAATGAATGTCTTGACAAACTTGCCCCACCTAGGGTAACAGGCCACTCCATGCCTGTAGGTGGCACCCCACATTCTCGGACAGACTCCTGGATTCTCAGAGCTTGCAAAGCCTATGCGCAATCAAATAAAGGCGCCAAAACGACACTAAAAACTCAAAATCAATGACTCGATCAGATAACTCGGTAGGCCACCAAGCCCCGTGCCAAATTCCTCAAAAACATCTCGGCAAGGCACTGACCAACTTGACCCTACCCCATACATACCAAGTCCCTAACATAACAAGTCTGCCAAAACATCAAAACCACAGGGGCTGAGTAAGACAAACACAAGAAGAAAATTTCAACAGAAGCAGAGCATCACGAAAGGGAAGAAAAAGAAATAATTTCTTATCAAACAAGGGAAATTCGACGAGGTTACAGGACCTATGCGAGAAGCCTACGTTATTACACAAAAAATCATGACTCGGCTTGACTCTCCTCCGCCGGGTCTACAAGATAGCCATCCTTGATTTCCTTGAAAAAGTTAAAAGCCGAGAGATCCAGCTCTAGGAAAATAGCTCGGACGTGGGACAGGGCTACTTTGTACCCTTCCCTTTTCGACTTCTTTGTTTCCACCTTACTCTTACCATCTTGGACCAAGTGACCGCCACCTCGGCCTTCGCTTTCATCTCCATCACCTCGGCTTTGGCTAATGCCACATCCACCTCCAACTCTTTCAACTCCATGCCCACAGGGTCCAGTTGGCTTTGAAGAGTGTCAATTGTGCGATTAACCTTGTCAGCCCGCTTCTTTGTTTCAGCAGTGGTAGCCTTCACAACCTTCTTGACTTCCCCATTTACTGACTCCCAGGCCCAATTCAGTTTATCCTCATAATTCGCCTTCATCTTGGTAAGCTGGGTCATGGTACCTACCTCAAGCAATCGATAATCTGCAGCAAGCTGGAGCACTTGATGCTCGACCAGATGAAATGCAGTTGGTTGTCCCAGTTCCAATAGCCTCCGATCCGATAGTGGATCAAGATAAGTGTCAATAAAAAGGTCTCTCCAAAATTTGAGGTCCCGAAACAAAACTGAGTAGCTCCTAGGACCAGTAGAACTCAAACCACCAGACGGTCGAGTCTCCATCTCGGACCCCTTCTGTCGCTTCTTGTGCTGAGTCAACTCCTCGAAAATAGTAGGCTCCTCGAGCCCGAGTCAAAGGCTTGGTGGCAACGGCCAAAGGAGGCGACTGTGTAATAGAGAAAGCCAGTGTCGGTAAAACTAGGGCTTTCTCGGGCGCCTTATCTGACATTACCAAGCCTAACGTAGGGTCATTTTTCTCCTTACGGAGTTCCTTTAGCTCTTCCTTAAGATCTTTCTTATGGAACACAAATGCCATTTGCCCTACAAGAAAGAATATGCAGGCATGAGAAAGAGTAAAGAGATAATCGCTCGAGAGGCTTGCAAGACCCCCGTAACCCCCTAACGTGGATCTGCGATAGCAAAGGATTCCAAATTAGAGGAGTTACTTTATCAAAGCAGTATGCAAAAGAAGAGCGCAAGCAAGAAGCACAATCCCAACCAGAGTCCTCGAAGGCACTGAGAGCTCTAAAAATCGCGGGCTTGAAGACTGAAGGTAGTGAGGGGAAAAAACCCTAGCACGAAAGGGATCTTTATAAGGGTCGTTGAGCAGCGCTTATGACACATTCAACGGTCGAAAGTCATCGGTCACTAATCTACCGCTATGAAACTATCACCTGTCACACATTTAAAGAGATAGCACCCCACCTCCCGGACATAATGCCTCGAATCTTGAAACCATGCGCACCATGAATAAAAGCACGAAGAGAATTACTTCACCTTAGAGGCCAAGTTGGCTTCAGGTGCCCTTAGAACCAACATCTGTCCACACAAAACCATGCGCCAACTTAGCCCTCCATCTCGGCCAAGTCCTAACAATAATTCGACTCTCAAAAACTAGCATATATAGCAAAACTCGTCCAGACTTTCCCTCTTTTAGCTCAAACACTCGCTTCTCAAGCATCTAACCTGTGTGGACCGTCCCGACTCGATCTCGGCCTATCTCTCACGGCCTAATCTTGGCGTGATCTTAGCCAGCCTGCAGCAACATCATTCAAGGCCCATATTGGGTATCCACACGCCCGCTCAAATTCCATCCTCATTTATGGCAGATCTCATTCTCATTAATGGCGGATCCCATCCGCATTAATGATGGTCCCGTCGACACCATGCTACCACCTGGGAACCTCCACTAGCACCAAATACTCAATTTGATCACCTACAAACACATGACACATACATGTAGGAGGACATCTCCTCATCCTTTATAAACCAGCTCTTTTTAAAGCCAATGTATGTTCTTCTCTCTAACCCACTGATACTCTATCACTTTTTACTCCCTCATTCATTCGAGTGTTGGAGTGTTTGTAGGTGGCTGTCACCCCACCCCCCCCCCCCCCCAACGGATCGATCCCCAAGGCCCGTCCCTTACAGTTGCAGGCTTGCCTCCAACCATCCTTTTATCAAGAAAGAACAAGTTGTATCCATGAAGTTTCAACCATGTCTTATTGTGAGATGTGTGTGAGATTGAGGCCTAGTTCAAGCAAAGATAAATTGAGCAAATGGCATTACCCATCACAAATTGAGAAAAAAAAAATCAATTTTTGAAAAATTGCCTATCTTTGTTCTCTCATCTGAACATAGTCTAAGAAGCTATTTGGCTTAGTTTAAATTTTAAGAGTTTTAAGTTCTTAAGCTTATAAGTTCTATAAATAACTTATTTGAAAGTATTTTGGTCTTTTACATGATTAACAAGAGTTTTTTTTAGATGGTAAAAAGTTAAAAGTGTGCCAACCTTTGAAAAAGGTTATACAATAGGGTAACTTGTAACCTCTTCAAACTTCCAAACGGATAAGAAAATAAATATTAAGCTATTAATTAGTTTTCTTCAATTAAAAAACAAGTTAAAGTAACATGGTCGAGTTTTATAAAAGGTTTTTTTTATAAATATAAAATACATTTTAAATTAGTCAATTATTTATCAATCACTCTATAAAATATATAAATCTGGTTTTAAAATTAGTTTAAAGAATTAAATTTAAACACTCCAATGGGATAAAATAACCAAATATAGTTTAACTAAATCCAAAAGTAAATTATCATATAAAAATAAAAATGATAGAAAGCCGATGAGATGGTTAAAATTGGCATCATCTTCAAAAGTAAAAACAAAATACTAAAACCATAACATAACGGTCAACCATTTGAATGTGAACACTGAACAGCTGTAGATTCCTTGTATCCGGCACTGGCAAGCAATTGCTTTTGGTCCGCGCGTCAGTTGCTTTGTTTTTAGGGGGCCACGAAAATGAACATGATTTCTGCGATTTTCACGTGGGTCCACTTTCTCGGATACATCAAAGGCCTCTTTCTCCGTCGCGTCGCGACAGTCGTATTCCGTGCCATCTGTCGGACCCATGGCCATAAATTAAGAAACTCGTGCTCCACGATTCCTACATGCATAACACAATGACTAGACTGTAGCTCATCTGTATAAGAATTTTTTGTGTTTTTTAAATGATTTTGAAAGTTTCAAAAGTTTAATTTTTAATGTAAAATTAATTTCATTAGTTAAGTTTTAACTAAATTAAATATTAAATAAAATAAATTAAAAACCTCATTAAATTGGAACCCAACACTAGTGATGGGCTCATTCCAATTCCTATGGACTATTGGTAGCCAACAAAAACAATTTGGCAATGGGTTTTCTCTGGAACCCATTCACAATGCGTTTCAAATGATGGCTTCATTGGCAATGGGTTCAAATCCATCACCAATTCTATAAAAATATAGAGATGTTGAGATTTATATAAAGAGAAGAATAAAATGAAGACAGTCGATTGAACATGAAAATATTGATGATTTTTTTTTATCGTTGGCATCTTTTTTTTTCATCACCAATGTAAAGAAAAAGTAATCAATGCTATCATCTTTTTTTTTTTTCTTAATTTTTTGTGTTGATTTATCATCATCTTCTTATCTTTTTATCTCTTTTTTTTTTTTTTTTTTGTGGAGATGGGTTCTAATTGACATTTATTTATTTTTGTTTAATTAAGATTTCATGTAAAATTCATTAACGTTTAATTTAAGAAAAATTTCACAAAATACTCATAAGGTTTAGCAAAATAGCACCAGCTACTTTTGTGTTTTTAAAAATAACACAAACTTATTTGAGCAAAAAAATTGGGCATTTTCCCCACGTATTTGAACTCTCTCTATTTTTCTCCTTCTTTATATCTCTCACTTTTTCTTGGCAACCACATATCTTCCCTAACAATGGTGAAAACACTTAAAGTACGTTTGATTGGAGGTTAGAAAATGAGGTGAAATTCCAATTTCATGGAATTTTAATTCTCATCCTACCTCCTAGAAATTTTAATTTCTTGATTTTAAGAAAAATTTTAACTTTTTAAACTAAGATGGAATTCGAATTTCATGAAAAATAAAAACTGTTTGATGAAATTTCCTAAAATTTGGATGAAAAATAAATTCTATCCTCATTTTTCACCCCTATCAAACGCACCCTTAGTTCTCTCCTTCTCCTTTTATACGATCTTTCACTTTTCATTATTGTCCATATCTAAATTGAAAATACACACAATATATATATCTCACATTCTCCGACAATTATTTTTTAGAACAATAACAATCAAAAGCCTCATTCAATGTTTAACAATAGCTTCATTTTAGCTTCAATTTTGTAGGTTCGTTAAAGGTTTCATGTATGTTGGGGTTTATAATGTTTTGTTTCTGACTTCGATATTGCGGGTTTTTTATTTTGGTATTTGGGGGGTTTTAATTTTGTGGGTTTACTAAGGTGATGTTCTCCATGTGGGTTTGAAATCCTAATGGCCAGGAGGGCCCAAGCCCACTACGAGTGACGTGGAAGAGCACTGGTGGGGACCACGTCAAAACATTTAATCATTACACATAAATTATGCCTGATTAGACAAAATGTGATATCTTAACCGCAGGATTTTTTTTTTTTTTTTTTTTGATATTTTTATTTTATATTAATATAGCATCCTAAATGGAAGTCACTTTCTTTACTCTTTGTAAAAAATTACTAAAAATTAACCGTGATTTGTAAGTTGTAAGATTGCATAATTAATAATATCAAAATAAATGAGAGTATGATATCATTAGATTTGATATCTTACCCGCATCGCATGGATCTGGGGATATTGCACAAGGTGGGGCGATGCAAGGGTGGTGAGATAACGCGGGTAGCGGGGGGAAGGTGTGGGGCCCACATCAAGTAACATAATGTTGTTCGACACGGATAAAATATCAATTCCAATAATATCATTATTAAGTGATTCATCGGAACATGTGACATTCTAAAATAGTCATATTGTTAATGGCATAGATTTCACATCAAAGATCATATTATATCATGACAATATAAGAACAAAAGATAGGTGAGTCGGGCATGTGGTAATAATTGAGTAGTATTATTTCGATCTAAATAATTTGATGTGTAGGAGCAACTAAAGACATAAAAGTTGATAATATGAATTTATAATTGTGAATTCACACCAATTTTTGAAATTCATTGCACTTTATGCTAATCGTCTAACCATCCCAAATATTCTATATGGATGGAAATTGCAATAAAGGTTGACATGTAGTTATAAAAACGTGGTGTCAAGATTTATATGAGTTCTCATCTCAAATAATGATAGTTGATGATACCCAAGAATTGATTTTTGAGCCTCGTTTAATCTCGATCCACATAATAAGGTATGTACAGCTTTGATACTTTGAAAGGGGTCTTCTGCAACCCAAATGGAAAGGCTTTTGCAAGCTAGCGAAGCAAGCATATTGTAATGACCCATTATTGGGTCTATGTTACTATTGATATTTTATTTATTTTATTTGACCTTGGTGCATTTCATATATTGGCATTATAAAAAATTTGAAGATTGGAAATAATTTATGTGGCTCATGAGTCAAAAGTAATGAAAAGGAATATTATGTTTAAAAGTCTATGTGATGGGAAATTAATTTAGGTGTAATTCCTAAGTAAATTTATGAGAGATTGTGGGTTGAATATTTAAAGTATATGTGTATGAAAATTAGAGTTGAAAGGTTGAAGTTTCTAACGTGTAGAAATGGAAATAAATGGGTTGGGCCAAGTGTTGAAAGGCTTAATAAAAGTGGAGGTTGAAAATTAAATGGAATGGGTTGGGTTAAGTTGAAAAATAAATACTTTGGGGCATTAAGTGAGTTAGGCCTAATCAATATGAGTTGGATTAATGAGTTGGGCTTGAGTCTATTTGTAAAATGAGGTTTTAAAGTTAAAATGAAATGGAATGAATTATAAAATGACAATTAAGGGTCTAATGAATGTATTTGAGGACAGAAAAAGTAAAGGGCAATTGTGAAAAATGAAATGTGAAGAATAAAGAAAACATAAATGAAATTTAAATGAGTGGTAAAAGACTAAAAGGAGCATGGGATATTTGTGGCTTGTGTGTTGTGTAGAAAGGCAAGATGGTCAAATAGCAAGGGGGTGGTTGGAGTTGGACGTGCAACCCACTCCTCCCCCATGCTTCTCTTTTCTTCTTGCTTTATTCTTCTTCTTCTCTCCAATTTCTTGCTCCCGACGGTCTCTCATTCCTCTTCTCCATCTTCTTCTCCATCATCTTCTTCATCAACTCTTGGCTTGGAGTTTCATGGGTGGATTTTCAGATTTGAGGGAAAGCTTATTCGCTTTGGTCTCTCACCATAAAAAAGGCAAGTTCTTCTTATATCTCCTCTTGTTATGGAAATTCTCTTCTCTTCTCTATTTATGTGCAAGTTTTTCTTGCATCTCCTTTTATTATGCAACTTCTCTTCTCTTCTCTTCTCCATTTATGTGCAAGTTCTTTTTTGTTATTTCTCTTCATTTTGAGCACACTTTGCTCACTTCCATTGCTATAATATCATTTCTTTTGATAAAATGGGTCTTTCTTTTTGGTTGTGAACATTTTGTTAAATTTCTTAAATATTAATGGGTCTTGTTGAAGTGTTCATTTGGGGTTTGATTTACTCCAACAATCCCAATGAATGGCATTTTTATTGGTTAGATTAGAACAATGCAAATATTGTTGATTTGCATTGGATTTGGTTCGTCTATTTTCATTTCTGGGTCTTAAGAGTCGACTATTTTGATTGAAAGTCAAATACCCCAAGAGCTCAAGGTCAGGTCTAAGAAAGAACTCTAGAAAAGCTAGTATATATATCGAGGATAGTAAAGAAGGAAACAACACTAGCTGGATACTTTTTGGGATGAATGTGGATAAAGAACTTTTGGGTTAAGCATGCTTGAGCTAGGGTAGCTCAAGGATGGGTGACCATTGGGACGTTCGCGTAGGCCCATTAGGGTAAGTTGATTCGATCCTTCCTATCGCTTGATGCGGGATGTTATAGATGGTATCAGAATTGACCCTTAGAGAAAGTGGTCCGATGAGGGCGGGGAGTGGTGCCAGGGCTCGAGGGCCTAAACAATGAACAATTCCTAATAAGCTTCTAGGATGGAAGCCCCCAAAGGGGAGAAGATCTGGGACCAGTTGTAAGGTCACATGACGAGGACGTCATGTGCTCAAGGGGAGAGAATGTAATATTTCGAGAGCCCAAAGTCAGGTCTAAGAAGGGACTCTAAAGAAGTTAGTAAGGAAGGAAAGAACACCAGCTGAATATCTTTTGGGTTGAATGTGGATAAAGAACTCTCGAGTTAAGTGTGCTTGAGTTAGGGTAGCTTAAGGATGGATGACCCCTAGGAAGTTCGCGTAGGCCTATCAGGGTAAGTTGATTCGGTCCTTTCTATCACTCGATACGAGATGTTATAGTATGTTAAGATCTCGGTTGGACCGACTAAGTTGATGTAAAAGTCAAATTTTTCTTCTAAGAGTTGACTTTCCAACTCCAAGAGTCGACTTTCCAATTTGAAAAGTCGACTTTCTGTTTCAGTTTGTGTATGTTGTACTTTTTTGGGTATAACTTTCTGTGATTATATCCAATTTGAGATCCGCTTTTTGGGTTGTAAACTAGACTTAATAAGTTTCATTTAATATAGAAATTTGATTATATGGACAAGTATTGAGCTTGAAAATTCCCTGTGAAATACCCATTTGAAATTTGAGATTTTTGTATCAATCCAACAATGCTCCAGTTTTTGGAACATAACTTTTTGTGGGGTTATCCAAATTGAGATCTACTTTTTGTGCCATAATCTAAACCTTATAAGATTTGTCTTGGCTTATGCCTGGAATTAATTGGTTATGTTTTGAACTCGTAACAGCTCTGTTAAACCTTGCTTAAATATGAAATTTGTGAGATAATATGCACTTGACTCAAGTAAGTATGCATGATAATTATGTTGGGAAGTTTTCATGATATGTACATGGTTGGCATGATCATGGGATTTCATGTGTGATGCATAACTTGATTATTATCTTTGCACACCTATTATTTTGTGCGGCAGCTATGTTCGCAGTGAGAAAATGATATCTTATGAGCGCCTGATGTAGGTTGAGGTGGCCATAAGTTCGGTAGGCGAGGCTCAAATTGCAGTTGCTTGTTGATTTATTTTCATGATGTATGTATACATGCATGGATGTGGTGGCCTTGGGAGCCATGTGGAGCATGCAGAATTCATTACTATTAATGAATGTGCATGAGGATAGAAATGAATACGTGGCATGTATGATGATCACGACATGGAAATGGTTGTGAATGGAAACTTATGAGTTGTGTTCTACTTATACATTTTCATAGTCATTATTTACTCTATCTTGGTTATTTATGCCCTTGATTTTATCTCTCCATGCTTTATATGTATATATATACACTTGTTGAGTCTCATGGTTCACTTTATTTATTTTTATGTCATTCCAGATAAAGGTAAAACAGTCGTTAGGAGCGAGTCTAGTGGAGTTAGAGCCCAGGTGTAATGACCCGTTAGAGGGCCTAGAAGTTATTTAAGAATTATTTAATTATTTATTTAATTCTTAGCTAAGAGAATTTGTCAATTAATTATTTAATGTGGCAATTTAGAATTTTTTTAAATGAGAGGAATATCATTTAAAGGCATTTAAAATATGTGGAAATCAAATGCAAGGGTATGAAGGTAATTCTAGAGTTTTAAATAATAATTTCATATTATTAGGAATTATTTAATTAGAGATATTATGTAATTGGGATAATTTATACGTGAGAAGGTTTAGGTTTGAAGTCTCCAAGTTAATTAAGAATAAGGACTCCCAATTATAAAAGGAGAAGGAGATGGGCTTCTAGGATTATTTCTTTATCTATATAAAGGCATGTAAGCCATAGTATTCTTCACGCCGCGTGAGGAATAGAGAGCCAAGAAGTCTGTGAGTTGCAGAAGTTACTTTGCATAGGAGGTCTCATTGAAAGCGTTTGATCTGATCGATATCATAAGGCAAGTATTTTCCTTGTAATCTCTTCCATTACAAGTTCATATTAGTTTCGTTTACAGATTATTCCAGTTCTTCTTTTTAGTTTTCAAATTTATATTAGTAAGCAGAGATTATATATATGCGTATAGTAGTGAAGTTATGAGTAAGTTCTATTACTCATTCTCTATTTTGGATTGTGAGTTCTATTACTCCTTCTCTATTTTGGATTGCAAGATCTATTACTCCTCTATTTTGGATTGCAAGATCTATTACTTCTCCTCCATTTTGGATTACAAATTCTATTACTCCTTCTCCATTTTGGATTGCAAGTTCTATTACTCATTCTTTATTTTGGATTGTGAATTTTATTACTCCTTCTCCCTTTTAGAGTGCAAGTCCTATTATTTCTTCTTTCTTTTGAGTTATAAGTTCATTCTTCATTTTATTTCTTTTAGAGGAAAGTTCTTATATATGCATGATCTTTATAGTGATTCAATCAAATATTATCTTTGAATCATCCTTAAAGTTGTTTTATATCGATTGGGATTCATTTTCCTAAGATTTTATTTAGAATGGTGTAGATTCATTAAGTTTTGTTACAGATTTCAGTCTCTGTTAGCATTCATATTCGTCAAATTTAATTGTAGATATCCGAATGGGTCTTCCCATATCCGAATGAGTTAATCTATGTATGTGAGTGTCATCCAGATGGGGCAGTGCCTATCCGGATGAGTGAAAAAGATTTATGTGAGAGACATCCAGATGGCCTCGTTCGTATCCGGATGTCCTTTGTTTGATATTCGAATGCTTTGATCCGCATCCAGATGAGTTCAGTTATTCCTTTGTTTGATATATTAAGAATGTGTCCTTTTGTTTTTGTGTGTGATATCCGGATACCTTGTTCTTGTTTCATATCCAGATACCCCTCTCAAGTTTTGAACTTCATATCTAAATAAGCTCCAGCATATCCGAATAGCTTCTGATTTGAATGTCAGTGTATTCGGATGAGCCTTTTTCATATCTTGATGTTTTTCCTCATATCCGAATATCCTTCCTAATATCCGGATGGCTTTTCCAGAAATCCAAGTGAACTTCCAATGATGTTTTAATCCAAGTTTTTCTTTAAATTAAAATATTTAATACTTCTAAATATTGAATTCTCATGCCAAGTATGATAAATATAACATGCCCATACTATAATACAAAATTTATAGAATCTTTGTATTCTAATATATTAAAGATCAGATGATATGTTTAGTATTTATTATGACATGATCAGCATTATTATGTGGCATTATGTGCATACATTTTGGTATTAGCATTGAACATGACTTTTTATGGAGCACTACATATCATGTGCTAGCATGTATGTGAGCATTGCATTATATGCGTCAGGCGGCTAGTCCGCGAGGATCCCACCAATTTTAGTTTTAGTTTGTGTGTTACTCGCCTAGTGATAACTAGGGGGCGAGGGGCATATTGCCCACAATATGTGCTTATAGTTTTTATGTATGTAGGATTCAGATCAGTCAGGTATGTATCAGATTATGTGGGCCTATGAGCCAAAGTTGCATATCTGTATTTAGTTTACAGTTTATGTGCATTACATTTTGTGAATGCAAATAGATAGTGGTTATACTCAGTTCAAGTTCAGTAAGTATTTTATCAATATCGATATTCTTTGATTCAGTTTCAGTTATTCTTTCCAACTTATTACTTGCTGAGCTTTATAACTCACCTTGTACTCTTCACCATTCCAAGTTCTAGTGGGGGAGTACTAAATGTGGGGCCTAGCAGTAGTGGTCAGTAGTGTGTGTACGTGGAGTCGCTCAAGATCAAAGATGTTTGAGAGTTTTGTTAGTTTTACAGTGTCTTGTCAGATTAGGATTATTTTATATTTCAGTTGAGGGATTTTCCCTTAGACAAAGTTTATGGTTTTTAGTTTATATTGACCCAGAGTTTTATTTCAGTTGTTTTAGACGCTTTTAGTTTTGATTAGTTGAGTTATTGATGATTTTAGATTCAGTTTAACAGTGAGTTTATTTTATTTAATCTATTTTTCCCGTAGCACCTCTTCTCAGACAATTCTAGAAGAGAGGGTGTTACACCAGGTATAGAGGTGTGCGAGACATCCCAAACTAAAAGGTCCATGTTAATAGTTTTGATGAGGGCATGTTGTGAAGAGATTTCATTTTGTCAATTACATTAGTGCCTTTGTGTACATTTTGTATAGTTATTTAAGAAGTGTTCTAACTATATCTAGATGCTTTAAGACAACACACTTAATTTGCATCTTCATTCTTACTCGTGACTAACCATCACTCAAATATAAGCATAAAAAGATGAATTTTCATAAACTTAACTATCGACGTTCAAAACTGGTCGACTGTGATTCGTTGGCCCGCACTGATGTAATGAATCCGAGAGGGAGAAAAGGATTATCTGGTTTGGTTTGTTGACCCACCATTCGGTCGGCCCCTGTAAAATACTCTGATGCTCAAGTAAGTAAGCGAGTAAGGAAATGCAGAGTATCAGCAAACTGGTAGGAAAAAGCATACCATGGCCCTAGGAAGAGCTGGTTGATATATAGGAGGAGGAGATGTCCTTCTTCATGTGTTGTACGTCTGCTGGTGATGGGACAGAGTATTTAGCACTGGCTAAAGCATCCATGCAACGGCAAGGTGCCGACAGGACCCTCATTAATGTGGATAGGATTCGTTATTAATGAGGATGGGATCTAAGGTAGGCGCGCAAAAATCCAAAAGTGGTTGTAATGATGTTGTTGCAAGAGGCCAGGATGGGACTGACATCGGCCAATCAAATGGGTAGAGAGGATGGGGCCAAGTTGGGCCTGAATGGCCCAGTTGTGACAACCCCTAGCCAATTAATATTCTCTGGCATATGACATTCTCATTATGCGAGCTGTTTGGTTAGGTCGGCGAACTATAAGAGTCGCTGGGAGCTCGCTCGAAGTGTGGCTGCGAGCTTGCTAGTGTAAAGCCCGCTTGGTCCTACGATCTAAGCTTGGGCTTCAACAATGTGCGAGCTCGCTTCGACGAACTCAGTTTGGGGTCTACTAGGCTTTATGTGATTGGGCCAGCCTTCTGGGTTGGGCCCAGCCCATAAAGGGTAGAGCGAGAAATACCTGTAACATCACCAACTATTGCTTGAAATCATCAATCCTATAAGTACTTAATGATTTTGCTTATCAAGCAACATTCATTTTAATATTATAAGTTCTTCAAGTCTTCTTCCATTAAATTTATGAACATTGAGAACTTTAGGAGTTTTATATTAAATATCAAACAGATAACTTAGGCTCTATGATTTGGATCATAGAATTACTTTGCCTAAGCATAAACACATATATTCAAGAGCATAGATGAAAAACACTAAAGCACACTGCTTTTAGATATGAGTGATGCTTTCATAAGATTTGAGTGCTTAAGATATTCCCCAATCTTAAGCTTACTTTAAGTGTCATAAGGATATAAGACTATTGTGCCATAGAATTCCCGAGCATCCACCTAGGGGTATTTTAGTCATTAGGCCAAGGCCAGCAAATCCCAAAAGTGGTCCCAAGTCGGGACGTACTTCCTAAGAAGAAATTGTAGTCAAATGGCCAAAGGATTAGTGGTAATGGTCGTTAACTGAATATCCAAACTTAGGGGGGAGAAAGTGTAATAAAGTAATAGTATAAAAGGGTATAAAAGAGAAGATAAAGTTGCAAAAGGACCCCCAGGAACTTCCAGCAAAGGTTCTCCCTATCCCTCTCTTGGCAATCTCTCTAGGAGCTCTCTCTTTCTCTCAGTAAATTCTCTCGGAGAGGTTGAGAAGCTCTCTCCCTCTCCATGAAGCTCTCTCCCTTTCTACAACCAGTTCCCTCTCTCTCGGCAATCTCCCTAAGCAACGGGGAAACAACGCAGGTCCTCTCAAAGAGGACCCACATCTCACTGAGAGCAGCAACTCCCTTGGCAACCTTCGGTAATGGTAGCAGTTCTCTTGGTAAGGGTCGAGCTCCCAAATGCAGCCATGGCAGGTCCCTCCTTCCACAGTTCCTTCTCACAACACACACTCTCTCTCTCTCTCTCTCTTGAAAAGGCCTTCAGCCAACATCTCTTGGAGAGAGTCCTTCCTGAGAGACCTTTCTCTAGGAAAGGCCTTGGGCAGAAAGCCTCTCGGGAAGAGTCCTTCCCAAGATCTCTCTCTCTCTCTCTCTCTCTCTTTCTCTCTCTTTCTCTCTATTTTCTTATTTGTATATAAATATATATGTAGGTATGTATATGTATATATGAGCATATGGGCATGTGGTTTTGGCTAAAACCCTGGTTTGGTGGGCTATTATATAATATATATATTTGTATACATATGTATATTAAGGTGATATTCGCATAGTCTGCCCATGGTCTCCTACTGCAGCCACTTATTATGCATGTACGTACATAAAGCTCATGTAAGCACGACCATGACATGTATCTTGGTCGCGCGCACACTACATGAGAGATCTTATCCGCGAGCATTAGTATTAACCCAGTCATCATCGGGCGAGTCCCTTAGGGATGAAGACCCTACTTTGGCAGCCTGCCGTGAGGCCCACTTTCTCTCGAATGGTCCCTTAGGTTGACTGGCCCTCCAAGGGGAGATTCCTCTTAAGCCCATCCGAGTGTTACTAGCGTGTAGGCATTCCCCTATTCCTTATAATAGTACCATGGTCAACCCTCTCTGGCTGGGTAAGGTACATCTACCTTATGTTCAATTAGAGTGTTGTCTATTTACGTATCACACTATTTTCTTATCGATACTGACTTAATCATTGGAGGGCATACGCGGGCGAGGAATGTAACGACCTGCTCCCACTTACGAGCGCCACTGGTAAATAATCGACCAGATTTCTCATCTATCAAACCACAACTGAAGGGTTGGACTATGTTTCAAGAGAAACGCCCTAGATGGGAACTAGGCTTCGTCCTTCCCTTCGCTCCACTCAGGAATCGGTCCTAACTCAATCAAGAAAACACAGCGGACTGAGACCCAAAACCCGAGTGAGCTTCACCTCTCTTCAGCTCGCCCCATAGCAAGCCAGAGGCGACCCAGGCACAAGCTAGCATACAAACACTTCGCTGAGTATTGGGGGTTTATGAGAACGTACCTTGCTGAACTTGACTCGGTCCGAAATTTGGCTTTGCCGACTATGCCACATTCAACAAGCAATCTCATAATCATCTATCACACTATGATGATTACATAATTAAATACATTTAAGCTCAATGACATAGACATTTACTCACAAGGGTGTACATACACCACGCCCCCTGACTACATACAAGCAATATTAAAAATACATAACTCAGGCAACACAGCTAGTTGCCACAACAGCCTCCCGGCGCCATCCCTGCTTGCATCCGGACTTGCATCATCTACACATGAGGTAAAACCTCATGAGTCATAAAGACTCAGTAAGGGTGCAATGCATGTAAATATGAATGTAATCATGTTTATGTATGCCAAATGCATGCAAATGAGGCTAGGCTCACACATCCTCACAACCCATTAAGGTTTGAGGCATCAACCTATCAGCCCCCACCACTAGTCCTCCTTATGGCCATAGGTCCACTAGCTCATGCATCACACAAGATATAACCACTACATGCCAGTGCAACATAAAAACATTATCAAGCATATTTACCAACTTGCAAAGCCACCTCCACATGGAGCCGTCCCTTACCTGGCTCGAAGCTTCATCTCTGCCTCGGCACGAATTTTCAGCCCAAACCTCTAGTTCCTCTAGGATCACCGCCTCCCCGGTCAACCTCGGACAATTCGGAAATGAAATTCAGAAACGACCATGCTGACGTTGCCTCCCGAGCTGCTGCTCGCGCCCAAAATTCCATCTTTTTGAGCTTTTGACAAGCTCTTCAAGCCCCAAACTAATTTCCAGAACTTTTCCTAATTTTTCTGGAATTTTCAGCTATTTTTCCCAATTTTTCAGAATTTATTTTCCTTTTATTTTTTTTTATTTTTATTTTTTATTTTTTTTTCCTTTCCTTCTTTTCCTTTCTTCTTCCCTGGCTTCAAGCGCGCACTGTTCCTCCTTCTTCTTCCTTCAGCCGCGCACCAGCAGCCCTCCCTGCGCACGCCGCCGCTGCCCAGCACCATATCATGCAGCGCCACCGGCCGTCGCGCCTCCACCGCGAGCCACCATCGCGAGTGCCAACGGCCGCGGCTGCTGCTCCCAACTCCGCGCGCTGCCCTGGCTAAGGCTGCCATTGCTGGTTTCCGAAGCTTCCCAGCCATCGTTGCTGGCCAAACGGCCTCCTACCGCGGCTAGGCGCAACCCCGATGGCCGCCTCCACGCTGTGCGCACCCCGATCATCGGCCTCTGCAACAGCGGCCCGCGACTCCCTGCTCGCACCAGCCATCGCCATAGCCGAACCAGCAGCTTCAAGCCGCCATTGCCAATACTTCAGCCACCTCCAAGCACCGCCTCAGGCGTCGCATCAGCCGCCGTACGCCGCGATCGCCGTCGGTCGTCTCGACCAGCCCCTCAATCGCTGCTGCTTCCTCGGCCATGGCAGCTTCTAACGCTGCTACCAGCCGCGGCCTCTTCCTCCAATCTCTCTCAATCTCTCGATCTCTCTCTCTCTCTCTCTCTCGCAATCTCTCACACTCTCGTGATCTCTCTCTCGATCACTCTCTCCCTTGCGCGCGGATGGCCCTCTCGGCCTTTGCTATCTCCCTGCTTTTGATTTCAAATATTCAGAGAACACATGAGGAAGCTTCAAGGAAGCTTCCTCCCCCTTTACACGCACACACCGAAATATATACATATATATATTTAAATTACACATTTACCCCATTTAATATTATTAATTCCTCTTAACAACCTCTTAATTCATTTAAGAATTTTAATAATATCACTTAGGCCCTCCTAGCCTAATTTAATTATCCTTAAACCACATAATTTTTTGATTTCTCGAAAATTAATTACCGACCTTTACTCGGAAATATTGATTCCGTCCCTGCGCCTACACGGGACATTTATTCCGTCCAAAATGCCTAAGGGTTGCCTTATTCAGAAAACTGAACCACCCCTAGGGTCTTCTCAGCTTCCAGGAGGTCCCCTCCGACTATTCGGTATTGGCACCCACTCGGACTTATACAGAATTTATCCCGAAAATTATTCCCGGTTGGACCGCTTTTAGCGCCATTATCTTCATCCCGAGATGCTCATCACTCTCTTGTCCTCTTCCCTGGACATCCAAGTCCCGAGGCACTCCCGGCCGCTAATTCGGCAAATTTTCATTAGTAAATTACTCGAATTTGACTTTTGACCTTCCCGGACCACCCGAGGTCCTGACCAAAATAATCAACATTATTTATTTTTCAATACCATGTAATACCGGGTATTACAAGGAATCCCCACGTGCCTTCTAACTCGTTCTTGTGAGCGTAGATATGCCTCAAGCACTCAGGAGGTCAGTCCCAAGCGATACCGAAGGTGCCCTCAGAGGTCCGCCTACAACTCCGGTCAGTACATCGAGGATCGAATCTACCCAACGCCTATCTCCACCAGCAGGCTCCTATCAGCTGTCCACCTCGCTCTCTCTCGTCTCTAACTTTCCCTCACTACAAATTCTATTATTGGGGTTTTAGGGCCATAACAATTGGCGCTGTCTGTGGGAACCAGACAAGAAGCTAAAGTCTATAAGAAAGATAGCCAAGTCTGCCAGCGTCAGATATTAGTTGGGTAATATGAGAAGAACCAGCACACCTCGTCTGGGGGGCTGGAGGGCTTGTTTGCTGATTAGGTTTCCTAGTATGAAGCTGTCAGAGATCGCGTATGGGCTTCCAAAAACCTTTAACAGCCCCAAGAAGAGGTCCTCCAGTGACCACGGTTACCCTATAGTCCTTGATCGGGCATCAACAACTATTTTGCTCAATAAATACATAGAATCAAGGTAAGACCGCAATGCACTTAGAGTGTAGCAGGACTGTTAAAGGAGTTCTACCTGCATTGCTAATAAGAAGGTCAACTTCTTCAGAATCGTCATTGCCCAAGTCAGTCAATTGAGAGTCTTCAAGAAACACGAGGCGATGTCATTTGCGTGTTCTCCTGCGAGCATACAACTAAGGACAAAATAGTCAAGAAACTCAAATGGGCATGAACGACAATCAGCCATCATTGGATACGTTGAGAATATGACCCCAAGAAGGAATGAGAAGCTAATTTAGGGTTTGCGACATGTGATCATTAGTAATTCGGGTGTCATGGATGGCATAGTATAGAGCCCTTGAAGAGAGAGACTCTTCTCATACTTCAGAGTTGGTGATAACTGTTAAGTTCTAACCTAGTCAAGATGGGGGGTGAATTGACATCTTTTCAAAACTCTAATGCAAAACTTATGCACGTATATATATGAGAAAACAAATTTAATACAAACCAAAATTCTAGTTGAGAGTACGGGAGCACTTAAAAATACTAGATGGATAATATGATATCCGCTAGCTGTGTTAGTATGTGCTTTGGTCCAATATACTCTTCAAATTACAACTTGGTGAACACAAGTGATTTGAATGCACACAATAACAAATCTTTAAATAAACCAAATGGAATATTGAATGGGTACAAAGAATGATCAATTAAGGCAAATCAGAATATAATCAAAATAACCACCAAAGAATGTAGGCCTTAGGATTTGGCCACTTCAGATAGCATAAGATCAAAAAACAAATAAGTATAATCAAGTAAGAATAAGTAAGGGTGAAAAGAAGAAGAACATAGTGATGTATAGTGGTTCGACCCTTATGGCTTACATCCACTACCTAAGGATTTCTTTCCTTAGGATTTTCAACCAAATCCACTATATGAAACTTTTGTTATAACCACCGAAGCCTTCACTTAGCTTCACCACTGCCAAACTACTTATGGAGTCTCACACTCACTACTTTGGATTTTGCACGCTCTTTACAAGATACAAGAGTAGTAGTGATTGAGAAATAGGGTTCTCAAAAATAATACAATGAAGTGTAGAGAACTCTCTTAGTTTTCTCTTAAGAAGATAGAGGAAGAGAAAGATTTAGAGAGAATGAAAATCTCGGCCAATAATGTAGAAAATAATAGAGTTTCCAAAAGTTGTTCCAAAACCTTCAAGAGATCCTTTTATATAGTGTTAAAGTAGGCTTTCCTTGATCAATCTCAGCCCTCCATGTGGCAAGTCTTCAAGCCAATCTCAGCCCTTCATATTGAATTCTTGATTTACCTTCCATAATCAGCTAACTTGATTGATCATCAAGACCTTTGACTTTTGTTAATCTCCAATCAGCCTTGAATAAGTAAATCAATTCCAGTAATGCATAGCTGATTTTAAGGATTAAAATATCATCAAAACCCTTCATAATTCTTGCAAAATCGACAATAAATAAGAAATGATCAATTCTGACTTCTAGTTGATCTTCAAACACCTTTGATTGTGCAATTGACTCCTTAGCTTCCATAACAAGAATAGCTGATTTGAAATTTGAATTTAAACCTCCAAATAGTGTAAAATCCATCCAAATATTCTCAAATAATGAAGCAAATTTGTCCGACAATAAAGATATCAATTATAACTTCAAAAGCCAAATCAATTAAGTTTCCATACTAAAAATGTTGACAAATAGAGAATCAATTTGTGTAGCTGAATATATGCAAGATATCCTTTGAATATTCTCCCATAATGAAGATATCAATTAGCCATAATGAGTAGGATACTTGATTCCATGATTTGAGTCTCCATATCCTTTTAATGAGAGAGAATCAACAATAAAGGAAAGTAATATCTATCAAGGTTTAATTTTCAAACCTTAATTTCCTCTATTAATGTTGAACAATAATGCTGAATCTTTAACTTCTCCATTTGAATTCAATTCAAAAAATTCTTCCATATTTAACTGAGTAGAGGAACTTTTAGGAACCTTTAAATTTACTCCATGATTCTTTTACCATATTTAGACCAAGGAGATGATGTAGCCTAGTGAGTGTGCTCCACGTGGTTGCCATGTCATCAAAATGCCACATTAACAATGTCATGTCGCCAAGTTACATATATGGCAACTCCATATAGTGGACTACTCCAATCTCCTTAAAAACTTCCATATAGATCTTTTGAACTTAACATATATGAACAAGGAATCCATATATATATCTTCTAGACTTTCCATTCCAAAAAGAACTTTCCATACATAGCTCAAATACTCAAATTTCTAGAAAGCTCTCTAAAAACATGTTTCCATATATAATGAACTCTCTATATCAATATAAGAAGTTTCTATATATAACCTGTCATGAAATCACTAGAGAACAGCTTTGTAAGCCTTATAAAGGCTTCATGCTTTGTTAGTACATAAAATATAAATGTACATTCACATTCACACATGCCAATCATCAATCATCAAAATCTACACTCAACAATTTTCCCCTTTTTGATGATTGCAAAAATGTGAAAGAAGCTATACTTAAAATGATTTAATAAAATATAATTTCCCCTTAAGCTTGCTCTTGCTCCACTTAATTTAGTCTCCCCCTTAATTTAATCTCCCTCTTATCCTTTTAAAACACTATTTAACTACATATTTTCTCTCCCCCTATTTTGTAATCTATCAAAAAATACACGGGAAAAAAAAACACAATTAGGGAATAGGAATCATCCCAAGTGAATTTCGAAGAAAAAGAAAATTTTCATTTGAAAGAGGCTTAGTTAAAATATCAGCAAATTGATTATTGGTATCCACATATTTAATCACAATATCACCTTGTAACACATGCTCTCTAATAAAATGATGTCTAACTTCTATGTGCTTAGCTTTGCTATGATACACCGGATTCTTAGATAAACTGATAGCACTTGTGTTATCACAATAAATGGAAATATTCTTGAACTCTAAACCAAAATCCTCTAATTGTTGTTTAATCCAAAGCAATTGTGAAGTGCAACTACTTATGGCCATATACTCAGCTTTAGTAGTGGAGAGTGCTACACATGATTGTTTCTTAGAAAACCATGAAATGAGCTTATTTTGCTAGAAATTGACAAGTTCCCGTAGTACTTTTTCTATCCAATCTACGACTAACATAATCCGAGTTACTATAAGCATATAAATCAAATAAAGAACTCTTATCATACCAAAGACCAAGAGTAGAGGTATCTTTTAAGTATCTACAAATCCGTTTCACCGCAATTAATTATGATTGTCTAGGATTAGATTGAAATCTAGCACACAAGCACACATCATGCATAATATCAGGTCTAGATGCAGTAAGATATAATAATGAGCCAATCATAGATCTATATAGCTTTTGGTCTACTTCATTACCATTTATGTCATTATTAAGCTTTGTATTTGCAGCCATGGGGGTAATACAAGGTTTAGCTAAATCCATGCCAAATCTAAATAGCAAATCTTTAGTATATTTAGCTTGACTAATGTGAATGCCATTCTCACTTTGTTTTATTTGCAAACCTAAAAAGAACGTTATTTCACCCATCATGCTCATTTGGAATTCACCATTCATACAATCAGCAAAATCTTTACACAAAGAATCATTAGTTGATCCAAAAATAATATCATCCACGTACACTTGTACAATAAGAAAATCATCATTTTTATGCTTCACAGACAAAGTACTATCAATTTTCCCATGATTAAAATCATTTTCAAGCAAGAACTTTGATAAACGATCATACCACGCTCTAGGAGCTTGTTTTAAGCCATAAAGAGATTTAAAAAGCTTGTAAACATGATTTGGGAACTTTTGATTTTCAAAACTAGGGGGTTGCTTCACATAAACATCTTCTTGAATAAAGCCATTTAAAAACGCACTCTTAACATCCATTTGATACAATTTAAAACCTTTAAAGCATGCAAATGCCATTAACAACCTAATAGCTTCTATTCTAGCTACCGGTGCAAACGACTCATCATAATCTACTCCTTCTTCTTGACTATACCCTTGTGCCACTAATCTAGCCTTATTCCTAACCACTTTTTCATTTTTATCCATTTTGTACCAATAATAGAATGATTTTCAGGTTTAGGAACTAAACTCCACACTTTGTTTCTTTCAAACTCATTTAACTCTTCTTGCATTGCTATTACCCAATCGGGTGCTTTTAGAGCATCATTAATACATTTAGGCTCAATTTCAAAAATCAAAGCAAGAGAACTAAAAGGATGCACACCATGAGATGATCTAGTTCTAACTCCATGAGAAATGTCACCTATTATTAATTCTTTAGGATGCCGGTGCTTATTTTTAATTTGATACCAATTTTTCTCATGCGAAGAACCTATCAATTCATTATTTTCTTGCGATTCTAAGTGAGTCTCATTTTCCAATTTATCTGCTTCTATATATGAATCCATGCTATTAGGTGTAGATTCCTTTAAATTAGACTCTACTTCTTGTTCAAAAACTACATCTTCATCTTCTTCAATATTAGAACTCTTAGCTAGTGATTCATCAAATTTTACATGAATGGATTCTTCTACCATTTTTGTCCTAGAGTTATAAACTCTATATGCTCTACTAGTAGAAGAAAAACCAACCAAAGAACCTACATCAGATTTAGCATCAAACTTATCCAAATTATTTTAGTTTTTAAAATGTAACATTTACACCCAAATGGTCTAAGATAATGTACTTTAGGTATCTTACCATGCCAAAGTTCATATGGTGTCTTATTTAGCCCTTTTCTAATAGACAACCTATTTAACACATAACTTGCATGATTAATTGCTTCAGCCCAAAATGACTTAGGTAAACCACTTTCAATTAACATAGTTCTACCCAATTTCTTTGTAATGACTTATTTTTTCTTTCAACTACTCCATTTTGTTGTGGAGACCTAGGTGCAGAAAAATTATGAGAAATACCATATTTATCACATAACTCACCAAAACCAAAGTTATCAAACTCACCACAATGATCACTTCTAATCTTAATTACACATTCATTTTTTTGATTTTGTAGTTTTCGAATTAGACTATCAAAAACATGCAATGCCTCACTTTATGAGAAATAAACAAGCACCAAGTAAAATGAGAAAAGTCATCCACAATCACAAATGCAATATGATTTACCACCTAAACTTTTAACTTTACTAGGACCAAACAAATCTAAATGAAGTAA